>NC_092871.1:76089511-76391351 GCF_032062135.1 Pyxicephalus adspersus
TAAACGCGGCATAGACGTTTTTCAGCTTTTTCCAGCATTTAAAAAAAGTTTTAAAACGTTAGAATAAGTGCATAAAAACGCTTATAAACTCAGTAGGAACGTTTACATGCCTTTTTACAAAACGTCCATGTAGACCCAGCCTTAAAGAGGTTCTGACTGCTTGCCAGCTGCTTGTTTTTGAGCAAGTACTGCCTAGGTATTACCCCATCAGTAGGGTGCCTTCCTGAAATATTTTCTTCCATTTCTCTTGAATATAATAGATTCTAAATTACAAGTGTTAGGAGCTTTCCTGACTTCCTTCCTTCTCTTCATTTTCAGGCTGATAGACTCCTTGTATACGCTTTTATCATCTCTAGCCTGGACTACTGTAACATCATCCTCTCTGGTATTCTCTCTACAATCTCTTATCAATGCTGCACTCATTCATCCTTCCCACTGCTCCTCTTCTGCTGCATCTCTTTGTAGTTCTCTGCATTGGCTTCCATTTCACCTTAGAATTAAATTCAAGATCCCGTGCTTTGCCTTCAAATCCCTCCACAGTTATTGTCCCACTTACATTTCTGACTTGGTAAAAAAAATACTAATTTTGCCGCTCTCTTCGTTCCTCCGATGACCTACTACTGACTTACTCACTCCTAATCCCACGCATGTGTCCAAGTCTTTTCTAGAGCTGCCCCAACTCTCTGAAATGGTCTTCCTCATCCTATTGGCCTTGCTCTCACTTTCTGCTCATTTAAAAGAGCACTCAAAACCTATTGTTTTCAAACTTGCCTACGTCTTTTTCTGTCTCTTAAAACCCTCACTAATTCCCATCACTCCACATCTCCCCTCATTTTGTGGGAGACTTCTTCCACCTTCTAAATTGTAAGCTCTTTTGGGCAGGGTCCTCTCCTCCTCCTCCTCCTCTGTCACTGTCTGTATCTGTCTGTCATTTGCTACTCCTATTTAATGTACACCACTGCGTAATATGTCCTGTTTATTATTTCTAATAATAATATAATAATAATAATGGACTGCTCGCATAATCAAGCCCTCTGTTCCACATTACCGCCATCCATGACCAGCCTATTAATAATTTAGCTAAGTTACACAGAAAAAGGTAATAAGTTCATCAAGATCAACCACTAGGGAAAAAAATATTATTATTATTACACAGTGTTTATATAGCGCCATCATATTACGCAGCGCTGTACAAAGTCCATAGTCATGTCACTAACTGTCCCTCAAAGGAGCTCACAATCTAATGTCCCTAGCATAGTCATATGTGATTAATGTAGTCTAAGGTCAATTGTTAGGGAGAAGCCAATGAACCTAACTGCATGTTTTTGGGATGTGGGAGGAAACCGGAGTACCCGGAGGAAACCCACGCAGACACAGGGAGAACCTGCAAACTCCATGCAGATAATGTCCTGGCTGGGGATTGAACCTGGGACCTAGCGCTGCAAGGGCCGGAATGCTAACCCCTGAGCCACCGTGCTCCCCACAAATAAATATATCCTAGATATAAACCCTATAGACATAGTAGTAGTGACTGGTATATCCACTCAAAGTGACATGCAGCTCCAAACACAATGAGGGAGCACCCCTAAAGTCTTGGGAGGAGGGGCTGTCAAATATGCAACAAAAGTGCATGCTCTGGAGCCTCAGACATCCCACCATCGAAGGGAAAGCACTGGTGCTTCGCAGCAAGATTCTCACTGTGTTGCAGTACCTCGCCCAGGCCTGGCCACCACACACCACCACCTGCAAGGCCATCAACAGGGTGTTTCACCTCATCTAGGGCTCGAAGATGGACCGAGTGAAACGGGGAAGTGATGTTCAGGGAACATCTGAAGGGCAGCAAGGGAATTCCGGACATTGCCTGCAACAACGTCAGAAGAACACTGATGGACAGGACTTCATCTTCTTCAGGGAACTTTATGCTACGATTCTGCTTCCTTCCCTCCATGGAGGAGCCTAAGATGGGACAGCTCCATCCCCTACAACTGGGACATCCCTTAGTTCTACTTGGACATCTTCCAGTTCATCAAAGGTAAACAAGCTTCATGGCCTCAAGACGGACCTGTTACAAGATAATCCATGGAAAGGACTCAATAGAACCAGTCCCGGGCCAAAATGCAGTCACCTGCAAAGAAGTCTGGATGAACAAGCCTGGACGAAGTCTGGATCCAAGAGACTTACCAACAGGCATAGGGACTTGGCCTGGATGGCAGTTCAAGGAGGACTACCCCTTAGAACTTTTTATGCATGCACGATTCGTGTTGAGGACGTTCATCACACATTGCACTGAGCTGTATGGTCCCTTCCAGGGTGAATACACAGAAGAGGAAATTGAAGGAGCTTGGAGGATGTGTTTTATAAAGGTAAATATTCAATCAAAAAAGAGGTGACAGCTGAGCGCATATGTTATGAAAACACAGTTTACTGTACTTCTGGCCTGTGGGGGCCTCTTGGTGTATTAAAAAGCTATGCTGGACCTACCAATCCAAGATTATGTTGTCAGCCTATCTGCAGTTCATTCCAGTGATTCAGAGGACACTTCCTAAGTACATTAAAGTCGGGCATACACGCTGTCAGTAAAGATCTGACCAACATTTGAGGGCTAGGCAACTTGGGTCCCTACCTCACCAAAATGGCAGACCTTTTGGGGTGTTTCACTTCAAAGTCAAATGTGAGCTGCTATGTAATCTGACACAATTTCAATCTGAATTATACAGTATGTTACACAAACAATGTTTTCATTTTGTTTTTTTAATGTTTGTAGATTTCACTTTGATTACTTTTAGTTATAACAAAGAACATGCTATTACTTTATACTTTCTTGATAAAGATAAGATCAGGTTCACATATGAGCAAAACATTTAACAGAAACCATACTTATGAAGGGCTCCAAGCAAGACTGACCAGGACAGCGTGAATGTTGTGTTCCTTCTTGTACTGTACCGTGTCTCCGACTAGTGTGAGGCTGTCTGCAATCCTGCACCCTGGAATGCCGCAAGTCTGATTCAGGTGGATGATTTCCCCGATAACCTTCCTCAGCTGGTTGGCCTGTACCTTGGTGAGGATCTTGTAGCCCATATTCAGGATAGGATGCCAGTTCTTGAGGTCACACTTCTCACGTTTGTACAAGATCGTGATCATGCCCTCCCTCAGTGATGGCAGCATTCTGCACCATTATTTCCTCGTACAGCTTGAGCAGGTCCAGGCCAACGAGGTCTTACAGCGCTACATGGAGCTCCTCTGGGAGACTCACAAACCAGGGATTCTACACAGCGTATAGGATTTAGCAGCATGTTTTGTTGGAAATACACATTTTTTTCCTATACTTCTATATTTCTTCTATACTTTACTTCTATTTTTCTCACCTAATCAAGAATAAAGTAGGTTGTAGGGCCCTGGGATGTCTTTATAAGGAAATATTCCTCATATCAAATGAAAGTAACTGAGAACCACACACATTTCTAGCCCAGTTTTAGTGGATTGAGTAAAGGAATAAAAGATATGGAGCAAGGCACTGAAAAAAAGGTGTAGATCAACTTGACTGAGAAAACAAAAGGGGGAGAGAGACCTGCTACAGGAAAGAAAAAAAGCAAAATAAACTGCTGCACTGAGGAAGAGTGGATTTGCTAAAGCCAAGTTCAGACAGATGGTTGTTCACAACAGAACTGCTGCTATTTACTGTAATCAAGCAGTTCTCAACTGCTCCTAATACCTGGTTATCACTAAAACAAAGTGAAAGGGATGAAATCCCTTTTTGAACAGGTGTTTGCCTGGGGTGTTCCATTGTAGTGTACTGATGAGCTTCATGAAGCACATGTGGGTGGTCTGCCACTCAACTTCTTACATAACTTTATGGGAACTGCTTTTACCACCCTTTCGCAAGCATTTCTAGTTGTGTTTTTTAGTGGTTTGGAGTACAAGGGCAGGGAAACAGATATTTCATGATACCGTGCAACCAGTTAAAACTAAACGGAAAACAAAAACGACAGCCAACCGCTTGCAGCAAATGTTTGTCAAAGCCACTGCTGAAAGCGCTTAGATGCCTAGCAGTTCAAAGTGAGTGCACAGGAGTTAAAAGTGTTTCTTTTCTTTATGTTTTCCATTGGGCTAAGTTTTAAATAGTATAGTTGAAAACCAAGCTGTTAAAACCTCCTAAAAGCCTAGCAGTTGAAAGTGAGCAAGTGAGTGAAAAGGAAAGAAGAAGAACACTTTGGGACTATCAAGAATCATCAAGGCAAGGAAAAAAAAAGAAGCCAGATAATGCTATGCAAGAAAAGAAAATGTTACAGATAATGTGCAAATTATTGTCTGTAGGGTTCAAAAATTTCATCTGAATCTGGATAGAAAACTTATATAATACAATATTAGGACAACATATGGAATATGCAGTTCAGGACATCAGTTTGGGCATCAATTAAAAAAAAAAAAAAAGGGGTATGGAACTAAAGAGTAAAAAAAGGACAAAGCAATAAGGCATGGAGGAGCTCAGCTATGGGCTCTTTCTTCATTTTTTCTTACACATAAAAGAAGAGATTATGTGAGAGAGAGAAGAAATGTTTAAAGGAATATGATTAGCATGTATAAATCGGTTCCATATAGTGTGCAAAGAATTTAAAGGCCACTGTTTGTGTCTGGGGAAAAAAGCTGGAATCATCCCGAATGCACAGTTACGGTGTAATTGAAACCTAAGTGGGTTGTATACTTCAATTCAAAATTTCTGAACTTTGGAGCATTCCAAGTGGAACATGAATGCAAAATAATACAAAACCAGAACCTTTTCTCTAAAGTACACGTCCTACTCTTCTAAGACTGTATTATTAAGTACCTCCCTGTTCTCAGAGACACAACACAAAATAGAAGCATACCATTCCAAAGCAGAGGAAGTTGATCATTTAGACAGTTGTTAGCAACCACCAGTGGAAGAATTCCTGTTTAATTATCTGCTAGTGACAACTTTTGAGATGTGGACTTTTTGATTTTCTATAAGAAGGAATCATAACGTATACTATATACAAAGCTTTTGCCTCATATCAACAAATGACTTTTTTTATCTACACCTTTTGTCCTGGGCCAAGGCTTGTGACGAACTGACTATTGTTTACCATTTTTGAAATATCTGGAAAGCTGACTGCATTGTGAAGAGTGATTGTCCTGTAAATCTCATTAAGTTTCTTTTGTGTAACAATAACCAAAGTATAAATAAGAAACTATAACAACAATTACACTGACCAAAGTATAAATAGGAAACAATGGCTAATAAACTGGGGCATGAGAGGAGATAGCCTGGATATCAGGGCCATGCATTGTTCAGGGCCATCAATGACTCTGGATTCCTGAAAGATCACTGTTTACTTAAATTACCTATATGTACAACCTTCTTCACTTTGTATAAATACCACCATCTTTTCCTAATAAATCAGAACAATAAGCACTTTTGATTGTTCTCTTGATCACTCTCTGTCCTTTCAAGAGGGAAATACATTCATCTTTGACAATATGCAGCTGGGTATTTACTAAAAATAGACCTTTAAGTACAAGAAATTATGTAAAATGCCATTTTTGACATGGTTCCAAAAATACTGCTGCCTGCTTTGTTTTGTGGTCCTCTACCTTTTAATAGCTTCCGAATCACTGATCTAGATTAGGTATGCAGTTCGGTGTTTTGCTACCCAATGCACCTTGCCAATGCTTCTGTGTCGCTGCAAACTGCAACACACGGTAACTCACAAGTCCATATTTTGGTGCAGCCTGGTACATTTGCAGCCTATTTAAACAAATAGGCTACTTCATCCTTTTGTTGTGATGGGAGTGAATTGATGCATTTCACCAGTCTATACAGGTCTTTTAGCACCCTGCCCCTAAATGTGTTGCCAGGACAGAATGCATCTAGACAAGACTCTAGCCCGACTCTATGTAGGTACTCACAGGAAGTGGTTGTATGTAAGACAGAGTATGGGTATGTGACAGACAGAGTGAGGTGATACACTTACTGCCAATGATATCACTTATAAATTCTATTTCTGAAGATCAATATGTGTGTATAAAACATCTTGTTTTACATTTTTCACTAGTCTAAAGCTGCGTACACATGTCAGATTTTTCTCACCCGATAATCGGCATCGGCCAGATATCGGGCAAGAATCTGGCATGTGTACAGTCGGCGTCGTTCATCGTCCGTGGATCCGTCCTGGCGGATCCACGAACAATGAACGACGAGCGATCCCAATGCAAGGGAAGGGGGAGAGCGCGCAGCAGGGTGCCTCTCCGTCGTTCTCCCCCTCCCCTCTTCATAGAGCAGAACGGGGCTGTATGTACAGCACCGTTCATGCATCGTGTAGTCCTTTGTCGTTGGAAAGGATCGTAAAAGATCCTTTCCAATGACAAAAATTGCACATGTGTACGCAGCTTGATACTTTGTCTGTTGCTTTCACTATCTAGTTCATACCATTCAAACACTTTTTCTTTATTCCCCTATATCTAGTTTATACATCTATTTATATTCATCTACAAAGAATTTGCAGTATACATTTTGCAAACAGCTCTGTCTATAACTGGAAGTAGTGCATAATGAACCCTCCCTACCTTCTATCTTCCTTCTCCCATATGTTTCCAAACTTCTTAAGTCCCTTGTCTACAAAAAACTCACCGATTACCCTAGCACCAACTCTCTCCTTGACCCTCTCCAGTCTGGCTTTCAAGCTGCTCATTCCACTGAAACAGCCCTTACTAAAGTGGTAGTTTCATTTCCTCCTTTGGTTTACAGTAATATCTGTATACTGATGACACTCAAATCTATCTGTCCACCCCTGACCTGTCTCCCTCAGTCCTGGATAAGGTCTCATGCTGCCTGTCAGTCATCTCATCATGGATGTCTGACAGATTTCTTAAACTCGAACTGGATTAAAAGGGAACTCATTATCCCCCCCCCCCCTCAAATTCCAAATCTCCCCCTGAAATATTTCTAACTTATACCAACACTGTTATTCGTCCCTCCCCTCAGGCACGTTGTCTTGGCGTCGCCTTCGATTTTTCCCTCTCATTTACCCCCCATATTCAGAACATTTCCAGGTCCTGTCACTTTCACCTGGGCAACATCTCTAAAATCCACCCCTACCTGTCCCCTGAGACCACCAAACTCCTTGTACATGCTCTTATTATCTCTTGTTTGGACTACTGTAACATCATCATTTCTGGTATTCCACTAACCCGACTCTCTCCTCTACAATCTATTATCATTGCTGCACTCATTCATCCATCCCACTGCTCCTCTTCAGCTGCATCTCTTTGTAGTTGCCTTCATTGGCTTCCATTTCCCATTAGAATCAAATTTATTCTCCTATGCTTTGCCTTCAAATCCCTCCACAGTTATTGTCCCACTTACCTTTCTGACCTGCTAAAAAAAATACTCTCCCAGCCACTCTCTCCGCTCCTCCAATGACCTACTAATGACTTCCTCACTCATAACCTCATCACACGCATGGCTCCAAGACTTCTCTAGAGCTGCCCCAACTCTCTGGAATGGTCTTCCTCATCCTATTAAGCTACGTACACACTTCCAATTATTATCGTCGGAAAACGAACGACGAACGTTCCTGCACGATATATATGAACGATCGTATAGCACCGATCCTGCACATAGAGGTAACGACACGATCGTTCGTAGATATTGAACACACAATAGATACGATCGTTTAAGCGATAGAGAAACTATGTGCACGACAGGAAAGTGAACGGACGTTCGTTCATCACGCATGCTCTGAACATGGACGATCAACGAACGACCGTACACACGAACGATGTTCAACGATCGTCGCCCAATCCGATCCGCCGGTCCGGTCGTTCGTTTCCAACAATTTTCCTCGTTCGTCGGCGTCGTTGGTTACTTTTTTACGAACGATTTTTTGCCCAATCGATCGTTCGTCGTTCGATTGGAACGATAAAAATTGGAAGTGTGTACGCACCTTTAGGCTTGTTCCTACTTTTTGTCCATTTAATAGAGCACTCAAAACCCATTTTTTCAAAGTTGCCTACCTGTCTTTTTAATAATATTGCCAGAACTACATTTAAATTAAGTAGCAGTCAGAAGATCAACATAAAGCAAACCTTTAAAAGATAATCAAGAAAGTTGATGTTCTTTAACCTCTCCTGCCAAACATGCTAGTTGCCTGCATTTCATAGTGATCGCCTTCAATCAAACTTGCCATTGAGCAAGAATGAGTGTTTAAACTGACATTTCTTCAACTTCTGCGACTTCTGCAAACATTAAATAGTCAGCAATGGCAGACACAAAACTTGACAGATGAAAGGTTAACAAAAAATATAAACATGAAATATATCTGTAACAGAAATAACACTATTTCAACCAATACCTTACTCCCACTGGGAGGCCTCAGAAACATTAGCCGAGTTATCATAGCAAACTTAGGTTTCAGTTTTACAATGAAGTAGCACTTAGTGGGAATATTATATCTTTTTAGATTTGCTTATGAAAAACAACAATATAAAGGTTATAATGGGGAAAATTAAAGATAACACCAGCAGTGTCAAAGCATCTGAGAAGCAAAATTCACTATTTTTATGAATCAATAAACAAGTTTATTACTACATTTATGCTCCTGTAGATTTCTACTTATAAATGGATTTGTCATTTGTCATGAAGCTTGCTGCCATAATGTGATCACACTGTTTAGCCGGACATACTGGGGTTTCAGCTTACTGCATATATAACTATGCTGGGGAATATCTGCTTTTACAGCAGAAGTACCAACTGTGTCAAATGAAAGCTGCTATTAAAATTCATGTAGTTCAGCACTTTTGAGGCATCCACCTGTGTAAAATAAGAGATGCACAGCTGCACATATGAAACTTTACTCTTTCCTTGAAAAAGAAAGCCAAGCTTATTTTGTTTAACTTCATTATCCTGGATGCCATAACTATCAACATTTACCCGAAATTCTAGTTTTGTTGAGGAGAAAGCAATTCCCTTCATGCCTATTAATTAAACTGCATTGATTTTAACATTATTGCTAATCATTATGTGCTCTTGTTCTGTAAATAATAAAATAAGCCATTCCAGTTCACATGATAATATCTTTGAAAATGATAGCTGAGTGAGTGGTTCTACTTTTACTTTGATGACAAGATCTATTTTAGTGTTGTATTAAACATTGCATTCCTTGAGCCTTGCATCAAGTAGCTAAAACTCAATTCAGTAACTTGTTGGAATGCAATAAACCATTTATTAGGCTAAATAGCTTATCTAGCAATTTGGTATACATTTTTTCTTTAAAAGGGGGATTCTAGGATAAACACACACTATAAACTAAGTAGGTTGTGAAGGATAATGAATGAATTAATAGAATTACTATTTATGTGCTGCTGTATTGGATACTAGATATTTGAAAAAGGCCAACATTAGAACATTGTGCACACATAATAGGCTAAAATGGTTTATCTAGTAGTTTGTTTTATATATATATATATATATATATATATATATGTATGTAAGTGAAGGTTGCTGGAAAGTGTTCAGTTGGCTGGGTTAGCCACCAACGAGCAAAGAGGAATCTCCCTGCTGTTTAGTTAGTGCCTGACTGGCTAGGATTTATTTTTGTTTTGTTTTATCTTATGCAACCTTTTAATAAAACTGACTGCAGGTCAGTTTCAACCTTATCTACTGTCTCCAGTGTGCTTCAAACACCTCTCCTGTGGTTTGAGAAAACATTTTACCCCAGAAAAAGTGATCCCACAAGGGTGGTATACCACATATGGTGCAGAATGCGGGCATCTCTCTAATTGGACTGTAAAATGAAGGATGTGATGAAAGCATTGATTCAGGCCTCTGAAGCCAAGCAGCATGCCATAGCAGTGCAACAAGACACTAATCGCCAACAGAGTGAAATGATGAAGCTGTTGTCTGCCCAGATTGTTGCAATATCAAAGGCCCAGCAATTGGATTGCAGTGTCCTTAAAAAGGTAGCTCTGCCAATGGCAAACTTAAGTACCTGTTTAAACTGTCAGAAAAACTATTAGAGCAAATCATGTTCTGCAGAAAATGACATTGGCTGATGATGTGGAGGCTTACCTTACTACTTTTGAGAGGATTGTGGTGCGTGAAAGGTGGCCTAAGGCACAGTGGGCCAGGATAATTGTGCCACTTTTGACTGGCGAACCCCAAAAAGCCTATTTTGATTTGGAACCTGAGGCTGCCCTGGACTGAAAGCAGAGATCCTGGCACGTTTGGGAGTAACGCTAGTGGCCCAAGCTCAACGAGTGCACCACTGGGGGTACAAGCCCAGGAAACCTCCCCATTTACAAATGTATGATCTTATACACCTTATCAGGAAATGGCTACAACCAGAGTGCTTATCGGCTCCAGAGATAATCGAGCGGGTCGTTATGGATCGTTATCTACAAGCACTGCCTGCCACTGTGAGGAGCTGGGTAATCCATGGAGACCCCAAATCGATGGACCAGCTTGTGGAAATGGTGGAGTGGTAAAGGTCAGCATGTGACACTGAGCCTACATGACAAAGAAAAAAAAAAAAGGACTTAAAGCCAGAAAAAAATAAGAATAGAAGGCTCTAGTGGAAACAAAGTTTAAAATAAAAGAATCAAATCCAACTTAAGGATAAGAGAACACTTTATTAATTATCATTTTTATTACACAGTACAGGTAGTCGCCGGGTTAAGGCCATCCGACATACGGACGACTTCTAGATACGAACAGGGCTTCCCTGCTCGCTGTGCAGAATTGAGGCTTGAAGGGGGGAGGGGCAGTTTTTATTACTTAACCGAAGAATCCTTTGCTAAACAAAGCTGAGGTTGTGGGTGATCTTAAGGACTGAGCTCTTTCTGCAGTTTCTTGAAACTCTTTAATGACCAAGACAAATAGTTGCTTGCAGTTGTTTTTTTCTTTTGCATATCAAAGCACAGCTTGCTCCAGACTGTATAGAAAGTCTAGGCTTCATAAAGATTTTCGTTTTTGCTTTGTGATTAACTCACCTGTTTTGACTAACGAACAATCAGTCCCTATCCCATATGTAACCTGGGGACTACCTGTATTTATAAAGCACTGACATATTATGCAGCACTGTACAAAGTCATGTCACTAACTTTCTCCCAATCTAATGTCCCTACCATAGTCATATGTCTTTAATACAGTCCAAGATCAATTTTGGGGGGAAGCCAATTCACCTAATTGCATGATTTTGGAATGTGGGAGGAAACCCAAGTAAACATGGGGAGAACCTGCAAACTCCATGCAGATAGTGTCCTAGTTCAGATTTGAACCTCCAGAGAGCTAACCTCTAAGCCACCGTGCTGCACATAAATGAGTTGGGCTGGTGTGGGAATACATACTAGCTGGGTCCAACCCCAACTCATGTTGAGCATATTCAAATATTGCAAAAAATGATTAGGGTTTCTGGATTCCTATCTGTATACCAAACAAACATATCCCAAAGTAAAATATAATACCATTCATTTACAAACTTTAAAATTTAAACATATCAGTAGCATAACATATGGTTGCTTTTAAATGCTTCTAATTATTTCTAACAATCTCTTCAGAGCCATGCAGTTATGCAGCGGGGACTGCATGCTAAAGGAGGACATCATATGAGGAGACGTTACCTCCTGATAGACTGATCCCTGTGTAGCTGGCCAGCTAAAACCTTTCCTAGGTTATTAGTGCAGTAAATTCTGTATACACCTAAACCTGCCAATAACCCCACTCTACAGCTCATATGCTCATATGTTTAAGCTAGACACAGAGTTATCACTGTATTTTATGGTTGTGAATGTTTATAACAGTTATATATGCATTTTGTTAACATAGGCAGAAAAGGAAAATATACCTTTAGGAGTCATTATCTAGCTAGAAGAGGTAAGCCAATCACAGTGAGTCTTACACTATGCAGAGGCCTCAACCAATCACAACCAGTCTTACACTGTGTCTATGGGGAAATTCCCTAGCAAACCAGGCTGTATTCAGTGTGCTAACAGAGAGAGAGAAGAAAAGAGAACAGCCAGAGTTCCAGCCAGAGAATTTCATAGAAGTAGACAAAAGGCCAAAAAAGGTATTTAATACAGTTATATAGACTCCTGTAGCTTAATAGTGATTGGGACTGTCTGCTGAACCTCTCATGCGTTTGCTTACAGTTCCACCATTATCATTATCATTACCAACAAACTAACCCACAACAAACAAACTAACCAACTTCAACCATCATTTTGTGATACCTCATTCAACACATGTTTGTACATAGACTTTCTGCTGCAGAATCAGCAGTGTTATATGAAGAAAGTTTGAAGTCATTAAAGAAGTTATTTGAAGTATTTGGTGTGCTCTTTAAACCTACTGCTTTTATGAAACGGTACTAGAGGAATTATAGAGAAAAGACAGTCTGATCAGACTAAAGAGAGACAGAGATAATAATTCTTCTAATGCCACAGCGCACAAGGCACCTCATAGTGCTGCGCCTGTCACACCCTGTACATGATGTTTATGCAGTAACTATTTGGAGGTTGATGTGGGAGACTTCAGTACAAATATTTTTAACAATATACAACATACTTGATTTAGCTGTTTCAATATTTTTGAGTATGAACTTAATTGGCTGGTCATAAAGTTCTTGATAAAGCAGCTTCTTGGGCTCTGAAATGCATCGAAAATAATGGGCTTTAATTATAACTGTAAACACTGTTCCTGATTGACCTGAAACCCTGAGTATTTCTTAACAAATTTCTTCCTATGACAAGCTCCTGGAGAGTCTCCTTTATTAAAAAAAGAAGGACCCTTGATACAACCCTGACCTGGAAAATACTAAGTTTAAGAAGACAGCTTTTTCTTAATACTTGAGTTTCTGTAGCTTTGAGATTCTAAATTTAGGTAATAATTATCTATGTATTTTTTTTTTTACTTTGGTATGGTATACCAGACAATATTAGAAGACAAAACTACAAAATATCTTCTTCTTACAGGATCCTGTATATTTGTTTATGACCAATAAAATGTAAGTTCATGGAACTTGTGATCTGAAAATCTAACGTTTAAAGCATATAAGATATTTAGAAATGAATGGACTCCCTTGCCCACCCAATCAAAATTATACACCCAAACAGATCTTCCTTAGATCAGCTTATGTGCTTTAGTTTATAGAACCTAACCAAAATCAAGCTTGAAAGAGATTTAGTCTGTAAATGGGCAATATTTTGTTTGCTAAAGTCCTGCACAATGCATATTATATAGTATTGATATTTACCAGCAGTTAACCAAATTCAAAAATTGATGCCACATCTCAAATTAACTAGGAAGAGTGAGGGCTAAAAGCAAACAGGACTTTTAGTGCATCTATAAAAATCATATATATATATCACTAAATATTTTATCTTATCTTTACACCACACAAATGGATACTGATGGCTCCAGTTTGGTCTAACACATTTGTGTAGATATAAGGCCTTCAATTTCTCCGGGGTAATGGCATAGCCTGACACAGTGCCGTATTCTGATAAAAGCTGGATAATGGCTGGCAAACTACATTTTGGCTTGGCTATATATAAAGGTCCTCTCCCCTTCCTGTGTCACTGTCTGTATCTGTCTGTCATTTGCAACCCCTATTTAATGTACAGCGCTGCATAATATGTTGGCGATTTATAAATGCTGTTTATTACCAATTATAATAATAAATGTAAGTCATCTGCAAAGGCTGTGAATTTGACTTTTTTTATTACCAATGTGAATTCCTTCAAATTCTGGGGAGGATTTCAAGAGGCATAGCAGGAGGTCTAGAGCCAAGATAAATAATATTGGGGACAGGGGACATCCTTAGTGGGTTCCCCTAGTTCTTGGGACCGGGGCAGATAAGGTGCCATTAATAAAGATTTTGGTTTCTGGGGAACTATAAATATATTGAATATAGGTGAAAATTTGTCCAAATGCACGTTGGGCAAAAATAGCAATAAAAGGATTCCTTCCACTTTATCAAAAGCCATCTCAAACTCCTGATGTGGGAGCATTGAACCTAGTTGCCACAAAAGTATCAAAGTGGTGTAAGTCTGATTAAAATTTGGCATATATATATTAGGCAAAAAAGAATATTATATAGCAATATGGAATTGTAAACCTCTGTTGGCAAAGGGCCTCCAATGCAGAAGGCTCTTCTTCTTCTGCAGCAGCAGCAACCAGCACAGCCGTGACAGTAGCAAAGACAGGAGTTAGCGTGGCTAATGTGCCTGTACCTCCCGATGACTCTCCCTTGTTGTTTGACGAACAGCCTGAGGACCTGTCATTGCGAATTTCAGAGCTGGAGGCAGACTTTTAGACCTTTGGAGAGTGTGGTCAGCACTTGCTGGGTGAGAGTCCTGGATCAGTGTCTGTATTTGCAGAGGTTGGCTTAGATGAAAATGAGGATGATGATGACCGTGATGTCACCAGGGAACCACCGGTGTGTGTAAGGGCTAGCAGCAGTTTTAAAACAGATGAAGAGGAATCGCAGCAACAGCAACAGACTGGGGATGGAAGGGGCCACCAATATGCCTCATTTGAGTCCCAAAGAAAAGACAGACGAGTGGGCACAAGCAGGGGAACAATCAGAGATGATGTGACTGTGAGGGAGGTGGAGCTGGAGCAGACACAGGGCACCCAGCAGACACAGAGGCAGGCAAAGAAAAAGAGCAGCAGAGTGGTTGCATGTACCTCTCTAGTGTGGTCCTTTCTTACGCTGAAAGACGATGACAGGTGCATAAGAATCTGCATCCTGTGCCACAGGCAGATCCGCAGAGGTTGGGCCGGATCAGATTTGGGTACAACATTCCTGCTTTCCCACATTCCCAAGAACCACAAACCAAAGTGAGAGCAGTACTTGCGTTCTCTTGAAGAGGTGCAACCATGTCATCGTCTTTTCTTCCACCTCCATTGACTCCTTGTCCACCTCAAACTGTCATTGCTACTACGTCTCTGAAGGTTGGTGCCAGCCAGACTTGTAGCGGTGATGAAGTATCAGCTTCTGCCCGCAGGTTTCATGGCATCAGATGACGTTTGTCGCCGCAAGATAGTTACTCCAGTGACCCCTTCAGCTCCCCAAGCTCCCACTCCCTTCAGCCCACTTTGGGACAGGCTGGCTCCATTTTCAGCCATGTCCGCCGATCGCCTACTGCAGCCGCAGCACTTAGCAAGATCCAGCACCAACAGAGGCTGCCACCGCATAGACTCATTTGGAAAACTGTGACTAGATGGAACCCCACCCTGCACATGCTCCAGTATCTGTATGAGCAAAAGCTAGCCATCCGCCTTTACTTGGTCAGCCTGGTGCATGGAGGCAGCAGGGCCCTTGGTACAGCCACACAACTGAGATATTTTACCAGTGACCAGTGGCTGCTGATGGAGACACTGTACAAGGTACTGGCCCACTTTGAGCAGGCCACAAACGTTGTAAGTCGGGAGCAGTCAGGCTGGAACAAGGTCATACCATCATCTTTCTGCTTGATTATACCCTGTGTGGTCTGATGGAAAGTGGCGATGAGAGAGGAGGGGAAGAAATAGGGGAGGAGGATGAGGGTGACATTACACTTAATAGCGCACAGCCAGCATCAGGAGGAGCAGGAAGGGACACTGGCCAGCATCAGGAGTTTCAAGAGGAGGAGGAACATGATTATGATAATGATGATGATGAGGGAGACCATGTTGGGGCTGCTGGACAGGACCCCTCCAACCCACATTTGTGCTGTCATGCCCCAGGCATTGTGCGGGTGATGGAACAACAGGAACTGCTGCAGCTTGAGGAAGAAGGGGTGTGTGATGAAGAGGAAGATGTTTTGGCGCCTACTGAGGGACAGGAGGAGGATGAGCCCTGGGTGGCATTAATGATGCACTACACCCAGCTCTAGATGCCACTTCCCAATGCGGTCCCTGCTCTGTCTCAGGTCCCACCATCTCCTCCTGCTGCTGCTGCCTCCTGTCAGTACTCCATTCAGTAGAATTGTACTTTTCTGGGTGGCATTGATGATGCTCCACACCCAGCTCTAGATGCCAGTTACCAATGTGGTCCCCGCTCCTTTTCAGGGCCCACCGCTTCCTCCTCCTGCTGTTGCTGCTGCCTGTCAGTAGTCCATTCACAAAATTTGTATTACACTCTTCTGGGAAGTTCGCTTTCGACCGACTAAAGTTGTTATTCACCTCCGCTCCTATTCTAAGACATCCTGATCCACATCTGCCCTTTGTTATAGAGAGGTGGAAGCATCAGAATCCACAAATGGTGCCACCTTTTCACAACATTTTGGACCCAAGGCTCTTTTGCATCCCATACCTTTCTTCGCCTAGAAGATGACCCCCGCTGAAAGAAACTAAGACATCAGTGACCGGCAATTGCTGGCTATTAATTCCGCCCTTGGGGAATGTTGCTACCTTTTGAAGGGAGCTGCACATCCTATTCTTATCCTTCACAGATCACAAAAATCTAGAAAACCTGAAAAAGGCCAAAAGGCTTAAACCTCGGCAGGCCTATTGGGCTTTTTTCTTTTCCCGCTTCGTTTTTCATGTGACCTTCCGCCCTGGTGCAAGGAACACAAAAAATGATGCCCTATCTCATATGTTTCCAGAAGACCTAAACCCATCTTTGCCTGATACCATTCTAGCTGCCGTGAGCATTGCACACGCACCCAGTCAACCCATGCCTTAACTTCTGCAGAACAGGTGACTATTGAATGCATGAAGGGAAGATTTTTGTTCTTAAGGCACTCCGGCTTGACGCTGTAGAAGCTTGTCATGACAACCTGTTGGGGGGTCACTTTGGAGTGTCCAACACTCTGGATCTCATACAGCAGACCTTTTGGTGGCCAGAACTTCCCCAGGATTGCAAGTTATTTGTCTCCTCGTGTGCCACCTGTGCCCGTTCCAAGAGTGAGAGAGTTAAACCATGGGGGTTAACTATTGTTATCTATTGACTCTATTGTGGAACTTCCCCCTTCGTGGGTGTACAACTTCAAATTCATAGTGATCGATAGACTCTCAATAACGGGGACACCCTCTGCGGAAGCTACAGCTGAGATAGTCAGACTCCATGGAATTCCAGATCACATTGCATCTGATACAGGGGTGAAATTCACTTCCATGTTCTGGCAAGAGCTCTGCAAGAAGCTTTGTATAAAAAAAGTCTTTGTCCTTGTCATAGATCAGCAACATAGCTGATCTGGGACTTGTAGTTCACTTACATGCACAGCATAGTTGCTTGTCATACCTTGCTTCTGGCTGCTCTGTCCAGACCTTGGAGACATAGATATCGCCGGATATCACCTGCAGGTTATATAGCACCTGCTTAACCAGTCCCCGCCCAGCCAGCCTACGAGCCTCAGTATAAAGCTGTGCTCAGTCAGACACTCCTTTCCTTGCAATTAATTTCCTACCTGAGGCTCCAGTTTGTGTCTGTTGCTGTATACTGACTCCCTGGTTCTGACTTCAGCTTTTTTTTAGCCCATCACCCCTTCCAGGGTGCCCTGGTGAACACCAGGCAGTTCCATTGACTCTGTGCCTCAAGCTCACACCTCCCCAAACCTTCAGATAGCACAGAGGGTTCACTCTTCTGAGTATTCATGGCATCTGCTGTGACAGTCCACTGGTTATCATATCTATGCCATTTCTTAGCTGCTTCACAGGACAACTGGATCTCCCTGCTGCCCATGGAGAGGTTTGCATACAACAATGCTGTTCACTCAGCCACCTCTTAGTCACTGTTTTTTGGTATATATGGATTTCATCCTACCTCAATCCCAAATTGCCCTGGTAAGTATTCAGTTCCTGAGGTTCAAGACTGAGTCAAGATGGAGTTGCTTTCAGGCAAGTTAAAGCAAAATAAGTCTTGTCTTGCCCAGGCAAAGACAAAAAGGAAAGCTGACAAGAAGAGACAGTCTTGCCCTGAATTTAGGCCTGGGGACCTTGTCCGGGTTTCCACTGCCAACCTGAGACTTTGCTGCAGCTCTAGAGAGTTTATTGGTCCCCTATCTTGAAGGTCATTAACCCCATGGCTGTTCGACTTACACTTCCCAAGTCCTTGAAGATCCATCTGGTGTTCCATGTGTCTTGTTTGAAACCGATTGTACTGACCCCCCTGGCTGGCAGATCCTCTCAGCCACCTCCTCTGGTTGTGGTTTAAGGAAATGAAGAATTTGAGGTTGAGGCCATCCTTGACTCTAGGTCTTCAGCACCTAGTTAAATGGAAAGGATCTGGTCCAGAAGAAAACTCCTGACAGCCTTCTGGTAATGTTCATGCCACCAGGTTGGCAGGGGCTTTTCATTGTCACACCCAGATAAACCAGGCCCAAGGGGAACCCGGGGGTTGCTCTTAAGGGGTTGCACTGCCACAATACCTGTCAATTCCCTCTGCCGCCTGCCCTGTGCTTGGAATCTGATCACGTCTGTCTGCCGCCTGCCCTGTGCTTGGAATCTGATCACGTCTGTCTGCCGCCTGCCTTGACCTCTGCCTGGACTCTGAACATGTCTGTCTGCTGCCTGTCGTGACCCTCGCTTGGCCCTGGACTGCATTCCCCTGCCGTCTCTCACACTGAGGCCACTCCAGCCTTCCTCCTCAGGTAGGGTGACCCTGAGAGTCAAAACCTTGTGGCATTCAGCAGCAAAGGGCCCCAGAGGCTTCTAAGCTAAAGGCCCGTACCCTTTGCGGGGTGCCTTGGTAAAGACCTGGTGTCGCTTAGACTCCGCGCCTCGGGGGTTCCAGCACTACCTGTTTATGGAGTTCCTGACATAATCCCACTTTTCTGAAGTCCTTCTGATGTCCAGCCGGGCTACTGCTTGTTTTTTTGTAGTAAAGTTAAAGAGTTTGCTGTAACACCAAATTAAAAAAACTTAACTGCTTCTAGTTTTGACATTTGAAGTCTCCCGCCTCCTATCTGCCCTGCAAGAGTCCCGTTACCACGAGCAATCCCCTTGTGATATCTCACAAAGCCTCTTTGAGAAAAATGCTCCCACAATAGGGAAGTATGAACTTTAGGTACCAACAAATCCAAGTGCTCTAGAAACATGATTCTGTCACATGTGTAGTGATGATTACAATCAATTCAGTTCCGCTTGTTGTATAAAGATGTGCGCTTGTTGTGGATTATCAAAAATTTTAGTTTTGTCTGCCCAAGTAATACATAGTTGTTCATAGCTGGGAACATCAACGCCAATCATGCCACCAACTCCACCAAACAGCATGTTGGCGCAAATAATTTTTGTTTAGTGGTGTTTTTGCAGGAATAATTGGACATACTCATGCCCAAAAAATTTTCCATGGCTTTTTATAGTAAGGAAAAAATATTGAAGAAGATCCACTAACTACTAGGTAGCTGAGAAAAAATATGACTTTTCCCAGTGCTGTTATATAGTGTAAGAGGGATATAATCCAATTCCAGAGATTATAATGCACTTCAGTGACCTTTTGTGAGGGTGGTGGTAAGACAGACAAAACAGCCAATATGGCCAACAGACATTACGCGGCTTGCACTGAAGAGATGACTCCAGGGTGGTCTTGAAAAGCCCCACTACCACTCCATTACAGCTCCCTGCCTCGTAGTCCAGTTCCTTCAGTCCTTGTGTGGAGCTGTGTTTTCATGTGGCCACCTAGTCTGGCGCTACCCACGGAAGGCTTCCCTAGCAAGTTTATATTCCAAAGTTTAATAGTGGTATATATTTACCCTCTGAATTTAATATATTATAAAATAACTATATTGATTGTAGCAGTTTCATCATAGGTAACATATTAGGTTGATCTAACCATCCAACATTGCTATCATACCTCTACATATACCAAAAAGCCACATTCAATGTAAATTGATTTATTACTGGCTACTACTTATCTCATTTCATAAAACCAAATGTGCCTAAGACAGAAAACACCATATATCCTAAGAAAGGCTTAAATCCTAAAATGTTCTGTGTGCTTTAGCAGGAAAAGAACTGTGACTTCCTGCAGCTGCTGCCTGGCTCATACAGCTGGGCCAAATACTGGTGACTTTGTTTCCAAGTTTTTAAACATTCCTGGCAACTTAGAATGTTCTTTTTTATCAATAATTTTATGATTATTATAGATGCCTTAAAAGTCCTCTTTGCTTTTTGCCGTCACGCTTCCTAATACATATTATAAACTATTGCCCGTGTTTTTTTTTCTTGAAATCAGTATTTTATATTATTATTTTTTATACCTATTGTTTTCACCCAGCCTCTTTCACATGCACTGTGCATCTCTCACAATACCTGTTGGTTCCAGTGCCACTCCCCACTTAACCGTCCTGCGGCATCCTGTGTCTGTCTGCCTCGTTGAGCTGCTAAGCGAAGCTCTCTGTCTCTGCCTCTACCCCACATCACACCCAAAATGCTATTAGAGAAATGTTGTAAAGTTGATGATGTAATAGTTTATCTGTACAAGCTCAAATAAAGCTTTGGGCCTGGGAACTCTTTAGGGACATGTTTTTTTGACCGTGTAGTTAAGGTTTTTGCATGCAATCTGTTGGCGTTTAGCGGAGTCATGCAGGAAGCGGGGTAGGAGCCTTGGACTACATGTCAGACACTGCACCGTAGTGTGTAGGAGTGAATTTATTTATTAGTATGCACGTTGTGGGGTATTTTAATGCAGTGTCTTTTATGCTGTGTCACAGTACCTTGGGTGAATGTATTCATCTAAACAAGATTTCCTATTCAATAAAGATAAAAATATTACTCTCTGTCTCTGCCTGAGTTAGCATGCAGCACTTCTTGATTTCACATGTCCGTGGGCAGTCTTTCTCACACTGACACAGCCCAGGGAGAAGGAGCTCCTCAAAGGGGCAGAGCCAAGTTAGCTTTAGCAGTAATGGTGGCTAGTGCTGTGACTTTGTACCAGCTTCCTTGCTACTGTGTTGTATTCTTTTTCTACTTCTGACCTTTTCTAAATCTGACCTGTGCCTGAACCCCGACCATGCCCGTTTGCTGCCTGCCCTGAGCTGTGCCTGGATTTTGACTATGCTTGTTTGCTGCCTGTTCTGACCTGTACCAGAATCCTGACTATGCCTGTCTGATACCTGCCCTGACCCAGACTACATTTGCCTGCTGCCTGTTGCCACACAGAGACCGCTCCAGCTTTCCGCCTCAGGTAGGGTAAGTGCATTTTTTTTTTTAAGAAAAAAGAGTCCTCAAGGCTACCAGTCTATCACCCCTTTGTGGGGTGCCCCGATGAAGACCTGGTGTCATTTCAACTCTGCTCCTAGGGTGATCCCGCACTACCAGCTTCTGGAGAACTCTGAGCTCGAAGAACTATGTGCTGTGCAGCAGATTGCTGAGCTTAGGATTTTGGTCCAAAAGGTCCAAAGAAGGTACCTCCAGACTTTTTCCACTCCTCCAGCCCAACTTCCAAGTCAGCCAGTACTTCTGAGACTCTTCCTTTCTGGGTTGCCTGAACCCAAGATTCCCCTCCAGATGAACTCACCAAGGTGGGCACCTTCATCTCCCTCCTCCAGGTGGACCCCCAGGCCAGGGCCTTCAAAATGAAGACAGTAACGAGGCCATGAGTAACACCAATTACCTTTTGAAAGATTAGCAGAACTCTATGATGACCCCCGGTGTGCTGCCACTGGTGAAGCAGCCATCAGCAAGGCAGACTATTGGAAATATTTTGAAATTCCACAGATGGAGTTTTGACACAATAAAACAATGCCGCTTTCAAGCACCAATTCCAGTTTCCATGCACACTACGCTTCCTGCCACAAGGAATTGTCAGGAACCTATGCAGTTAGGCCTAGCCAGACCCTCACTGTCTGCAGAAGAACACCTGAGTAGGTTCAAGGCTAACTTCTGCTTGTAATGTGGATCTCCTGGTTATCAGCTACGAAATTGTTGTATCAGGCCAGCTGGGAAGGGTGAGTTAACTCCCCCATCTCTGGCTATTCTAACTCCTCCTGCCTCAGCCCACGACTCTCTTTTCTTATCCTTCCAGGGCTTTGAACAAGCCATTGATGTATAGGCATTCCTGGATTCTTGAGCTTGTACTTCTCTGCTCTTGAATGGCATTAACTTTTGCGGGAGCAGCTCACCCTATTCTTATCTTCAAAGATCACAAGAATCTCTGTATTTCAATATTTTTATTGAGATTTTCAGAACAATAAAAAAGAAAAATAACAGGAATAAAACATAAGCAAAAACCAAATGAGTCCAAACTATGGTCAGTTGAAACGTCATCGTAATTAGAGCTTTACATGCATCATTTGCTATAACAAAACCTGTTATCAAGCCCTACCCGGAGCGATACCTGGAACATATAACGTCTTAGAAAATAGGTTTTATTATACCAGGCAAGGTCATAAGCATGAATAGTTTGCAAATGGGAATTGCCACTTTGCTTCCCAAACCTTGACCATATCACTAAACCAATAACAAACATGAGGAAAGACACAAAAAAGGCAAAAGGGGAGGGAAACCAAGAGAATAGGATAAACACAACAGGGAAGGGGGAAGGGGGGGGGGGATAGAGGAAGTACAAGAGCAATATAATTAAATCCCATGTTCCAAGATGATTTCCCCAAAAACGAGAACTATAGGTTATTAAAGGAGATCCATGGATCCCAGATATCCTCAAATTTGTCAAGGGAATTCTTTAAAGTGTGTGTAAGTCTGTCATTCACCATGATCCAATTCAACTTGGATACTATGGGGTCCATGGAAATCGTGGGGGACTTCCATGCTTTAGCTAATGCAATTTTACTTGCCACTAGTATCAATCTAATCAATTTCTGGATGGGTTTCGGTTGGATGGTATCAAGTTTGCTAAACAGGGCGGCTTCCACCGAGCTGTTAATCTCCTGCTTTACTATTCTTGAGATTAATTTAAATACTTCATCCCAGAACGTCCTGGCCACCGGACAAGTCCACCAGATATGTATCATGGATCCCCTGTCTCCGCATCCTCTGAAGCATAAAGGAGAAGCTGAAGGGAACATCTTTGCTAATTTAGTCGGTGTAAGATACCATCTAAGAGCCACTTTGTAATTTGCCACTGCGGTGTTGAGGGATATTTTAGAGAGGGCATAGATCATGTCCTGCCATTCCTCCAAGTCCCACGTGATACCCAATTCTCCCTCCCATTCCCTCATATATCTCAGTTTTTTACTTTGGTTAATTAAGACCGAGTAGATAACAGAGATTTGTCCTTTTGTGGTAGCTATGGAGGAGCAAGTGCTTTCGAACGGCGAGGAGCGCATGGGCCTTGGAGCATCTCTGATTATCTGATTGATAAAGGAATGTAGTTGTCTATAATAGAAATATTCTGTGGCAGGAATGTCAAATTGAGTGGATAGATGTTCCCATGTAAATACTGCCCATACATCTATCAAATCTCTAATTCGTCTAAAACCTTTTGAGATCCACCACTGAAAGTTCGCCTGGCTCAGACCCGGCGGGAAGTCCGGATTATTCCATAGGGGGGTCAAAGGCTTATGAATAGAGGAAAGCTTTGAGTGGGGACTAAACTTGTCCCATACCTGGATAGAGTGAGATAGGGCCGGGCAGTTCACATGCCCTCTATTGTTTTTTTTCCGCCACATGAGGGAGTCTATGGATCCCAAAAAACTATCTTGGTTCTCCAACTCAACCCATTGGGGCTTAGCGCCCTGCAGGGAACTTAATGAAAACTGTGCCACTTGCGCTGCTACATAGTAATATTACAGATGTGGGACTTCCAATCCTCCCATACGCTTGGGTGCTAGCAGCGTGCACAAGAATCTCTGAAGAAGATATTCACAAGAATATCTGAGGAAGGCCAAGAGGCTTAGGCCTCGCCACACCATTTTATTTCCGTTTTGATTTCCAGCCCGATAACATTTTGGCTGAAAATATTTTCCTACTGGCTTTTCCTGACCTTATGGAACAGATCAAGAGGGTCTCACATAACCACACAGTTTACCTGGGCCTCAACCTCTCCTAAATAGGTGACTTTTGGGTGCGTGAAGGGAAGAATTTGATTGCCAAGACAGTCCAGCTTGCCACTCTAGAAGCTTGTCATGATCATCTGTTGGCAAATCAAATTGGAGTGTCCAAGACTCTGGACCTAATCCAGTAGACCCTATGGTGGCCAAAACTTCCACAGGATTGCAAGTCATTTGTCCCCCCATGTGCCACCTATGCCCACTTCAAGAGTGGGAGAGGTAAACCATGGGGACTTAGACCTCTCTCATCTATAGACTGTCTATCCCAACCCACCCTTTGAGCATGTTACCTATGGACATTGTGAAACTTCTTTATTGAGGATGTACTCTGTCCTCACAGAGATTGATGGACTCACTAATATGTCCCATTTTATCCCGATGAATGGGGACACCCTCTGCTGCAGACAGGGCTAAAGCATTGCTAAAAGAGATGGACTTCATGGAATTCCGGACAACATTGTATCAGATAGAGAACTGCAATTCACTTCCAAGTTCTGGCAAGAGCTGCAAGAAGCTTTGTATGAAATCTTTGTCCTCTGGCTACCATTGCCAAAGAACTAACCAAACCTTGGAACAATGTCTTCACTGTTTCTCAGCTGCATTACAGGACAACTGGACTTCCTTACTGCCCATGGCGGAGTTTGCATATATTAATGCTATCCACCTCAGTCTTTGTTTATTGCTAACTATGGATTACATCCTATGATCCCAATTTGTCCTTTCAGGTCTTCATTTCCTAAGGTTCATTTTATCTCAGATAATTTAAAGCAAAATAAATCCTGTCTGGCCTAAGCACAGGCGAGAACAAAAAAGGGAAGGTGAGCTTGCCTTAATTTACATCTGGGGATCTTGACTGGCATTCCACTGCCATCTTGAGACTTTGCTGCACCTCTAGAGGACCCCATATTTATTGGTCCTTACCTATCCTGAAGGTCATTAACCCAGTGCCTGTTTGACTAACACTTCCTGAGTCCCTGAAAATGTATCCAATATCCATATGTTGTGTTTGGAACCGGTGGAACCAGGCCCCTTGGCTGGCAGGTCCTCTCCACCAACTACTCCAGTTGTGGTTGAAGACAATTAAGAATTTGATGTGGAGGCCATACTGGACTCTGGGAGGTCAGCAGGCCACCTCCATTACTTAGTCACTTAGAAAGGATTCAGCCCAAAAGAAAATTCCTGACAGCCTTTTAGTATTGTTCATGCCACAAAGGCTGGTAAGGGCTTTTCTTTGGGTACACCCAGGTAAACCTGAGGGCATCAAGAGGCTGCCCTTAAGGGGAGGCACTGTCACAATACCTTTTGGTTCCCACAGAACTCTCCACTGAACGGTCCTGCGGTGTCCAACTCCTGTCTGCCTCATAGATCTACCAAGCAGAGCACTCACTCTCTATTTCTGCCCGAGGTTTCATGCAGCACATTGTTTCTCACATACTTCCTTCTCTCAGACACTGCAGCTGAAGGTGGGAGGATCTCAGCAAGAGTGAATCATCAATCCAGAAAGCAGAGGGTAGGACTAGGTATGGCCAGATGATGACTGATAATCTAAATGCGTGTGAATTGGCAATGCTAATAGCCATATCCTACCAATTTTTTTTTTCATTCTACTTTAGCACAAAAAGGCACAGCCTACATGAGAGTGGCAACTCTTCTCTATATTTAAGAGCAATGCAGTATCATTGCCACACCGCACATTAGGTTGACTACAGAACACCTACTGATGTGAAGAGACAATTCTCAAAACTGATAAGGAGGTGTGATATTAGATAGATCCGAAACCCTGCTAGCATGCTGAACACAGTTTGTAAAATACAAGTCCTTCTATTTGGGCAAAAACAGTATAGCTTATCTTTATCCAGTTATTTATAAGTTTTTTTTCTCTATTTCACATATATTCATGTAAATGTATTGATTATGTCGTATGGATTTGATCTCCAACAAACTGATTCAACTGTACAGTGGGGTGGAATCTACGTTCCTACATGCTTGTGCACAAGATAAACTAGGGCGGGTTGTTTTTGCGAGCCGGAGGCTTGCGTTCCATTTGCAAAGGTAGCCGCGGTGGTATCCACCACGTCACTTCCCGTTTGGACCACACTTTAACTAAAATTGTTAAAAGAAGTTCTGCATTTAAATTGGATAGAGAAAAGAAAGGACATATATTTTGAAGGGGAAATTTTTGAAGAAATGTGATAAAGAATGTGTGAACTAATGTAAAATTTTTGTATCTGCAGCTTGGAAAGGTTGCTTATTGCTTTCATCAAAACTTTCTCTTTAGCTTTTTGAGGCATATTAATTACATCTCCTGGTCTCCAAGCTGGTGCCCAGTTGACTGTGGCAAATACCTTGCTAGTCCAGTTGGGTGTGGACTAGATAAATAGAGTGAAAGATCCTTTCCCATGCTGAGCTCAATATATTGGATTCTGGATGTTTAAGTTAGTACTGTGCACTTCGTAGTCATGTAGTAATCCTTGGTGCATGTTTATCTAATGCCACATCGCTGAATTCACATTACAATATTAGGAAGGAAACTAGTGGCACTTTATAGGCCTATCTTAGTCATGATATCAAATCAATTTTTCATACCATCTTAAAATTATTAAATACACTGTTTATAACACTTAAAATCCATAAAAGACAGGAATAAGTTGATATTACATATCCAATTAATGTATGGTCTTGTCACGGTCTCTTCCGTGACAGAAGTTTGAGGATCTGTCAGACTAGCTGCATGTGAGATTATCTGACAGCCTCTTTGGTTTTACTTGTTGCTGTGTTGTTGTTTGTAATGACCACTCCCCTTGTATCAGGTGCAGCTGGGGCTCATTACTGCTCTTCCATTTAGTCTGGCCTCACACTTCATGCTGTGCGGTTAATATTCACTACTGGGATGTGAATAGCTGGAGTGTCCTGCCATTCTGAGTTCCTGTTGATTTCTGCTTATAAGATAAGTTGCTGTTCTTTTGGTGTATTGGTGTTTTGTTTAGGTATTTGTTGTTTATTAGGCCTCAGGGAGACACTGGGTCCTTCATAGGGGAAGGGACCAGCAGTCTCAATCCAGACCCTACTGCTAGGGCTGTGCAGGGCTAGCAGGGCCTAGGTTCCTGGGTATGAGTATCCCTACCTTCAGGGGATGCTCATATGGTTAGGAGTCAGGGCTGGATTAGGGTTTTGCAAGGGGTGACCATTCCCTTCTCCCTAGGTATTTGAGGCCTAGTAGTTTATACACCTTCCTGTTACCCTCCCCTCCCTGTCATTCGTGACAGGTCTCTTACAACATTCGGTTTCTAAAAGCATTCTATGCATTTCGCGGAACACTGTCCACTTTATCAGGAATATATACACCTACAATACAAAAAATAATCAATTTATTACCACTAAGACACACCCAACAATATAGTATTTTACTAGAATATACATAGTTATATAATAAACATAAACCATTGCAAGTACCTATGATCATTCAGAATCAATGCACTCACATGGGATGGAGCTGTTCTCTTACAGAATGGTAGTTTGGTTTGGACCAGTGGGGTGTGGTGAAGCACATGTGTAGTTAATTAAGAAGGATCATGGGATCAATTATAAATAAAATCATTATACCCTATTCATTTATCTCCTACCAATAACCCTTAGTGTTTACTCAAATAGGTATTAATTACCCAGTCAACCAGAAAAAAGGGCCATCTAGTGCATAAAGCTTAAAACAACCTCAGGGACTAATATCCTCTATAATATATTCCTTTACCAGTGAAGTATGATCAGATTTCCAAAACTCACAAAAGTGAATATACCAACTTCCCTTCTATGTTCTACATATATATTAATTTATGATATATTAAAATTGCATAGTGTCATTATTTAATTCATAAAATGAGTGCCTTTATATACTAATTAAATTCCATTCAAACAAAATTGGTGGCCATAATTAGTTACTAAATAAGACCACATGATCGTGATGATGATCGACATGATAAAAAGACCAAGTCAAGACATAGTACTATTTGACGTTAAACCATTCAAAACTCCACCAGCCAAACGCTGGACATCCAATCAATTATTGTAGTGTTTTCGGCTATACTAATACCAAAAGATTACAGAGACATTTGCTAATTTTTTTAACCATCTACCATGCTCATTATATGCTATAAAGAGAAAATCAAAACCTACATTTGCTCCCGAAAGAGAACTTATTGTCAATCTGAATAAGAATGAATATCCTGTGGCTGGAAGATGCCTGGAACAATTAAAGCAATAAATAGAGAGTACTACCCTGCAAGCATGGGGCCATTCATATCCCTCCTCGTGTGTGACAGCATCCCTTGTGTTATGGAGAGGCTTCTCCTACTTCCGGGAGGATGCCACCGCCCAATAACAAAAACCACGTGGTTTGCAGTAAAAACACCGGCGCTGCAGACAGCACCACCTGCTGCATACAGTACGAAGCCAAATAAGATTTACGGCCGCCCTGTGAGCAAAAAATGCCCTGCATCTCACACACAGGTGAAATTCGGGGCTTGGTGCCCCCTAACAGCACAAGAGCCAATCCCAATCCTCTGTGGAGCGCATATCCGAAGGATCAAAAATCACTCCTAATTATTACCAATAATAGGTAATTCATTAAAGCCATATTAAATTTATAGTACTATTTTTTTTATTATTATCTCTTTTTTAATTCTTTTAAATATCTACAAGCTCACTAGATTCTATACTTACAAGAATGATTTGAAACTTATCATCTCATTATGTCCCAGATGACATGTTGTATTGAGATTGTAGATTCATTTCGTTTCCCTTTGAAGTAACTCTTTGTCAAAGTCACCCCCTCTAGGATTAGGATGATTACATTCTAATGCTGTAAATCTAACATGGTCTATAATAAAATTATGATATATCCATATATGAGCACAAGGTGGAGTAGTTATCTTGCCACTTGTGACAGCATATATGTGCTCATATATGCATTTCTTAAATTGTCGTTTTGTTTTACCCACATAGTAGCAGCCATGGGTACAGAAGGCTAAATATATAACCCCTATCGATTTGCAATCACTCTTTGGTAAAGATGCCCACAGGTATCTTGATTGAATCCTTCCTTTGGTGGATCCATTTACACTGACCACAATTGCCACAAGGGAAAGTGCCTAAATTTTTTTCAATATCCTCTTTTCCAGACTTCATTGTAAAGTGACTATGCACTAGTTTATCCCTTAGGGAGTGAAGTTTCCTAAATGTAAGTCATGGGTATGAACCAATATGCTTTTTTATCGCAGGGTCAGAAGTAAGAATGGGCCAAAACTGACCACATATTCTGTGCATTTCTTTATGTTGAAGTGAGTATCTCATAATAAGTCTCACTCCAGGAGGACTATTTCCTGGTTCCTTTGGTTTAAATAGGATCTGTGCCCCTTCAATTTTTGGAATGCCTTTTTAGGTAAGGTTCTACTAGACTCCCTTTCCAACAAACGTATCTGTAACTCTTTCACTGCCACTTTAAAATCTTCATCCCTAGAACAATTTCTTGTAATCCTCAAGTACAGAGAATAGGGGATGCTTCTTTTTAGGGGTTCTGGGTATGAAGTTTCAGTGGAAAAAAATGTATTACTTGCTATTGGTTTACAGAACAATCTAGAGGATAGTGTCAAGTTAGAATCCACAATGATTTCTAAATCCAGAAAGGAAATCGATAAGGAACTGGATTGCATTGTAAACTTTAAATCATAAGCTTATTTAACTGCTAAAAAAATTCTTATAACAATTGCTGGGAGCTGTGCCAAAGGAGTAAAACATCATCTATGTATTTGTGCCACAATAATATATAATGCAAATACAGTGACAAGGACTTGTCCTCAAACAGCTCCCTCTCCCATTCCTCTAGGTACAGGTTGGCATAGGTGGGGGTACATCGTGTACCCATTACCATCCCCTGTACCAGAAGGTAAACCCTATCATCAAAGATAAAAATATTTCCAGTCAGCATATATTTCAAAAGGGATAGAACAAACTAAATTCTGTTATTGTGTTTTTTGGCTCATTTCTATCATGTATCTTTTTATCACCTTTCATGAGGTATGCTTGAGTATAACGCCTCTATACCAATAGCTTCTAATATCGAGCCAGCTGGTAGTTCCTCAATGACCATTACCAGGTTTGGCGTATCCTTTAGGAATGATGGTACACTCAAAAAGAATTGCCTAAGATACTCATCATCTAGGCGACTTGCTTCAGAGGATATACTACCAATACTTGAGACAATCTAATGTCAAGGCAGTTTACCAAACCCTTATGCACTTTGGGTATTATGGGTGCATAAAAGGTAGGTAACTTTGGTTTTTTGATATTCAAAAGATTAAATGTGTCAATATCAATACTTCCTTCTGTACCATTCATTGTTTTCCAGAATGTCAAGACACAAGGTTCTATATTGTTCCTGATCTAACATCACCACAATGCCCCCTTTGTCAAAAGGTTTGATTACAATGTTAAATATTTTTTGTTAAGACCGGATTGCTTGTTGTTCTTTATAGGACAGGTTATTACCTGACCCAGATATTGAGAGTTCCTTCACTCACCTAAATACTTGTTGTACGAATGTAAAAATCATGGGGTTTGATTTTAGATCTGGATATCCCATAGATTAGGTTCTAACTTAAATTTTGGACTGATCAACTCATGATCTTTCTCCATATCTACATGACTTTCTACCCATAGTTGCACAAATAAGGGTGGACTATTGGTATATAGTATAAAAAAAGTAAAATGTATTATTTGATAGATATTTTACATTTTTTTTGAAGGTCTGAAGGTTATCCTGAGGAAGCAGGATCTAGATGTGCAAAATGCATCGATAATTCATATGTAGTTCTTTTGAGACATGTCCAGGTGTGTACCCTGATGGACCCAGGACAGGTCCTTCCTATTCCAGAGTTCAGAACCCTGAAACAATTAATAAAACTGCAACTCTAAGTTGCTTCCTACTATTTCTGGACTCTTTTCCTAGTACACCCTCTGTTTTAAAGAGCCCATGTGTTAACTCAGGGGGAAACACACCTCCTGCAGAGGACCCATTCCTGCAGTATTGTACAGAGGTTAGGTTATACATATACATACATAATTTTAAAACTGTGACAGTGCACAGGAATTTGGACCGTATGTACTATACGAGGGGGTGCTGAGAAGCTCCTGGCTTTGGCCAGAAAGAAGAGAGCCAAAGTTATTAAATAACATTTATTCAACATATTCCCCCCAAAACTGATGCACTTGGTACCGCGTAATTGCAACTTTTCAAGACCGTTCAAATGAAAGTCCTTTGGTTGGCCCACAAACCAGCTCTTAGCAGCATCTTTGACGTCAGAAATATCCTCAAAACGTTGCCCATTCAGGTGTTTTTTCAAATTCAGGAACAGATAATAGTCCGAAGGGGCCAGGTCAGGTGAGTGTGGGGGAATGGTGGGTCAATTGGATACTCAGGGTTTGGAATTTGGCAGCCACAACGTTGGACGTGTGCGCAAGTGCATTGTCCTGCAAAAAAAAGGTAAACTTTCCACGGCGTTTCGTCCTAATTCCCTCCTTCAGCTGGTCTAGGAGATTAGCCTAATACTGTCCGGTGATACTAGAGCCCTGAGGTAGGTAGTCCACCAACAGAATACCGTCTTTGTCCCAGAAAACGTAGGCCATGACTTTTCTGGCCGATTTCTGGGTTCAGCACTTTTTCGCCTGCGGGGACCCGCTGTGGCGCCATTCTTTTGACTGTTCCTAGGTTTCAGGATCATAGATGTGGAGCCAGGTTTCATCCTCGGTCACTAACCTAGCCAAAAAGTCCTGTGCAGCTTCAAAATGGGCTAAAACGGCTTTGGATGCTTCAACTCATTCCTTCTTCTGTTCAAACATTTCGGGACCCACTTTGCTGAAAGCTTGCGCATGTCTAGGATAGTGGTGATAACAAACTCAACACACCCCCCTGGGATGTCAAGTATCTGGGCAATCTTTTTTGCGGATATTCGCTGGTCCTCAATAATCAGCTCATGGACAGCATCGCAGGTTGCCAGGTCAGTTGAGGTTTCAATGGTGAAATGCCCAGTCTTGAAACAAGATATCCAGGTTTTGACAATGCTGTAGGAAGGACACTTTTCACCCAGTGTTTGTGACATCTCAGTGTGAATGTCCTTTGCTGACTTTCCCTGGAGAAACAAAAACTTCATGACGGCCCGTAACTCCAACAACGTGAATTTTGCTTGTGCCTCTGCCATCACAGATTCTCACTAAAAGAAAAAACAGTTTTAAGAATCACAAAGATCTGATATTTGCACAGTTACATACTAAGATTTTAGGCTGTCATATGCCCCCACACTCATTTTTCTATTTCATCTGGAAGGGGGCAAAGCAGGGAAATTCTCAGCATCCCCTCGTGGTGCCATAAAGCCATTAATTTTTTTTACTGACTGTGAATATAAACATCCAACTTTTATGAGAAAGAATCCTAATTTGGGCACCTCTGCTTACCTAGTTTATTTTGAGATGTAAACAAGTAACTACTGCAATAGTTTTGCCAAGGTGCATGCATCTACAATCAGAAAGACTTTACATACCAATGAAAAGTCCCAGAAAAAAATTGTAGGCACATCAATTGACAAGGGCCAAGTGTTTTGTAACAATGTGTATTAAAGAATCAAAGGATAAATTACCTGACCACAATACCGATAGATATGTTTAGTGCAAATCAAAGACAGCATTTCAGAAGAACATTATGCCAACTGTTGAGCATTGTGTTGAAAATGTATGGTTTGGGGTTGATTTGCTGTGTAATGTTATTACGTCTGATGAAGTAGTAATTTTTGTGTGTTGTCTGTATGTATGTTTATATGCTTGTAAAAGACAAAAGGATATAAAAGATGCCTTGGAAGTCCATGTGGATATATGAACATTTAGTTATTTAGGACTCTGGTAATCTCTAAGGATTACGTATTCTTAACATTACATGAATTTGAGTTTATGCAAAAGATAGTTCAGTTTTTGTATTTCCTGGCTGAAGAATAAAGTGAACATCTTGGTAGCTATAGCTTAAGGTGCGTACACACTTCCAATTTTTATCGTTCCAATCGAACGACGAACGATCGATTGGGCAAAAAATCGTTCGTAAAAAAGTAACCAACGACGCCGACGAACGAGGAAAGTCGCTGGAAACAAACGACCGGACCGGCGGATCGGATTGGACGACGATCGTTGAACATCGTTCGTGTGTACGGTCGTTCGTTGATCGTCCATGTTCAGAGCATGCGTGATGAACGAATGTTCGTTCACTTTCCTGTCGTGCACATAGTTCCTCTATCGCTCAAACGATCGTATCTATTGTGTGTACAATATCTACGAACGATCGTGTCGTTAACTCTATGTGCAGGATCGGTGCTATACGATCGTTCATATATATCGTGCATGAACGTTCGTCGTTCGTTTTCCAACGATAATAATTGGAAGTGTGTATGTAGCTTTACTTACCGGTGTCATACACTACAATCAGTTAAACAGATTCTTGCATTCATGCAGACCTAAGGGTAACACACATCCTGTGTGTAAAATCAAGAAATTTAGTTTTATAACATCTTCTTGAGGGTGACAGAAACAGTACAGGAGGAGTATAAACCATGTATAAACACTTGTGTGTGTCTCACTTTACATGCTAATGCTGCTATCTTAACGTTAATAATCACATCCACCTTTCATTATTGGTATTAAATCTGTCGCCAGGGCCCTTTTTTTTTTGCATACAGGAAAAGCTAAAAGCTTTAAAAATGCTCTGTGTGTATCCATCTGCCTTAATAGCTTCAGCACTGAGGTGAGACAGCGCCTCAGCTTAAAATCTTCTTTGCAGCCTTAATTAACAGCAGGGACGTCACAATTTCTCTTTCCCTGTAAATCCTCCGGGGTGTTTTAATAAACAAAAGGCGCACAGGCTTTTTGTCTAGTTGCTGATTATCTGACTGCGGTATATTGCATGTCACTGAAAGCACTCAGGCATGTAACACAGCGCAAAATACTGTTTCAAGATATAGTTAACCCTTTAGCATACTCTTGCAGAAATAGTATCTTTGTTCATGTATGGTCAAGATGCTGCTTAAGGTGTTGATAGTTCAGACAAAAAGCTAATGGCTTCTGAAGACAACCTGGGAAAAGTAGGTTAGACATCTATCCACCCTCAAAATGAAAGCTGTTGTTCTGGATTTCATCTTAATATTTTTATTTTGAATTACTTTATTTTGATGTATAAGCTGTATTGCAAGGTATATTGTTCTGCACCTCACTGCTATGCATTAAAATCCCTTTCAGCAATACAACTGCCCTTTGCTTTCTAGTTAGCCTGTGCTGTGTTGTTTAATATCAGGTCTGATGCCCCATCTAGACAGAAGGTTAATTTACAGGTAGCTAATGACTCAATGATGTTCTTGCTTTCTGTACATATAAATACATAATTCATACTTTTGGCCTCATTGTCTCAGAACTGTATTATTTAGAGGCAGTGCTGTGTTATCTCAGCCCAGACAATCTCTTCATCAAGGACCAGTATGCTTCCTGTTGGCACCAACAGTATAGGATTGTTTTCTATGGCACCAAATCTGGGTGTCTGCTACTAAGACTATACAAAGACAAGATCCTCCCATTAGAACATATGTGAACTCAAATTAGAGGTTCTTGACACAGAGGATCAGTGTGTGCGTGATTATTGTAACCTTAACAATTTATTTGAAGATCTTACTGTATCTAGAACAAAGTGGTGGAACCTCAGTATATAAATGTCTACATTTTTGTGTAAAGGACTACTGCACTTTATCACCTATTTCTACATTTTGGAATTTACATTCAAAAACATTTTTCCTGGCACTTTTGACCTACGTAATGGATATAAAGAATCATACAAAAGATATGCCCAAGTTTTATTGTTCATTTGCAATCCTCTGTTGCTTTTTATTAATATATGACTGAGCTTGGTGGGCCAAATTAACTGTTAGATGTGAAAACTGTAGCATTGGATAGATTAAATCACAACAAGAAAATTCACAAGTCCAGTGCTGTCCTTTCATTGAAGGGATCACTACCCACAGAAAGTTGATAAGATTTTTTTTTCAGGTGCACTTAAAATTGCCTAAAAATGGTTCATGGTCAGAATATTGTAAAGTGTAAGGTGAGAAAATAGACCATACTAGCAACATAATCTCATCTAAGGCAGAAAATACACAGTACAGTAATAGCCTCTAGTTCTAGGAACATAACTATACAAATATTCCACTGAGGGCAAGAGAACTGAGTTATTTTGATTTGCATCATTTGTCCACTCAGAAAATATTGGTAGTGTTTAGGGATTTATTGCTTTTTAGGAAATAAGCTTTTCATTTCAAATAATACCTTTTTTACTGGCCCTGTAAATATTTGGATGTGGAGATTGTGTGTGAGCTTCTGCTTTTTTTGCATTTCAGGAAGGCAATGGGCAAGGCAATATGATCTCCATTTTAAATGACTACAGAAAAACTTGTTCGGTAAAGCTTTTTGGTATTCAGTGAGCATTGTAGAGACAGAAAGAAAATGTAAATATTCAGAATGAAGTCACTAAGCAAATCTAAGCAAATGTCTTGCTTAGATAAAAAAAACAATATTCTATGTACTTTATTACACTGTTGGAAATAGACCATTGTATGATGGCTTCTGCCATTTGTAAGACAGAATGTCAAGTCAGTCAAAACTTAAATTTTAGGTACTGATGGATGCTGAAACACCCAATGGCCTGTTAGGGGTTCCATTAGCAAGCCCTCTCAGTCACAATTTCTTAAACTACCCTACCATGAAATCCTGTGTAAAGTCTATATTGTAAAATAAGTACATCATCGTTAATGGGCAAACCCAGGGCATACATTTTGTTGGCAGCTTTATCAAGAAATACATATCATAAAAAAGTCTTTTACAGATACTTAAAATAAAATACTAGTATACTAGCCATTAGAAAGTAAACACTGAAAAGTATGTGCTTAATGAAATCTGGTAGCTAAGTCTAGTATGGAAAAAACTTGTAGCTGCAAAACTGTTTGTAAAAAATAATAGGGTTTATGGCTCATTCAGAGGACCAAATTGCCACATGAACATTTTTATTTTTAGATTTTCATCTTGTTTGCCCGGAAAGAAAGATCAAGAACTTAAAGTAATCCTCTGAAATCATTAAAATACAAGTTACATTAAAAGATGACAATGAAAGCCAGGTGTCCTAATATCGTAGTGTCAACTAGCACCTGTGGTTGCTGGCTGTCACTACTGCTTAGTGATGTTGCCTATAACACTTATGAGAGAATAATGAAGAGCAGAAGAAAGCCAGGGCCAGAAAGAGTTGGAGACCATAAAAACTTGCTGCCATAAGCCTATCAGAGCATCCGGGTTCTTTTTAAATAAAGGAATCTGATGTGAAGGTATCTGCAGGTTCTTGCTGTACAATATTTGCTACATTTTAATAACATAAAAACATTAAAGAAACCATGACTTTGATCTGATGACAACTGCTCAAAAAGTCACGTACTACTAACCTTTTTAATACAGCTATGCCAAAGCTATTGCTGGCACCAATAAAACCATTTAAAACCCTCACTTAGCAGGTCATCCTGCAACATAAGGAGCCAAAATTACATGACCTTGTCCCAGTTAGCCCTTAGTCTTTCATCTAATAATATATAAAAGTCGATTCTGAAATGACCTTTGAAAAAAAAATTAATGGAGCTATAAAATAAATCATTGAAAACATCTATTTTTGTAGAAATAATCTGCCTGCGTGCACATTTCCAGGCAGCGCAGCACATTGTCTCATCAGACTAAGCTGACTTTACACTAAACTGTCTCCATGGTACAGAGTTATCCACATTTCTCTGAGGTGACTTGTTGACGATCTCATTAGCGCTCCCATTCTGCCTAATTAATCCTGATATTTTTCAAGTTATAATGAGGTGACTTTCTTAGCAAAAGAGAGAACAGAGAAAATGATCTCCTTTAAACAAAAGAATAAAACGCTTAAAAGAGCAAGAAGGAAATGCCTGGTGCTTTGCTAAACTCCCGGTGTGTGTTCTCTTGGATGCTGAACTTTCTGTAATATCCAACTCCTTATATTTTATTAATGCTACTCTGTAATCCTGAACGTCAGACAGGCTCATTCCTGAACATCAAATGGTTCTTTCACTCATTCAATGGAAAGAAATCATAGAGGGTGGAAAAGAGGAATTCTGAAATTAAAGTATCCTATAAATAGAAGCAAATAGTGATATGTATATTGATTTAAAATCCAATTGTAGTCTGCTTTTATGCTTATTGCTGTGCCCATGCATTAATTATTTTTGGAATATAGAAAAGAAAAGGGTTTAGAATGGGTAGCAAATGAGACTAGCTTCAAAGGAGATCTGAAGGTCTCACTTGTGAAATTTAGCTCCTTCAAAAGAATTTAGTCAGAAGAAAACGAGTGGAAGGTGGACAGAACTCTGAAGTTCAAAGTTAAACTGAGAAAAAGGCCTGGTGGTATTTCGTTGCCGACTAATCTAATAACTGTGTACACTGGTTACCAATAAAATCAAACACTGCCAATAATAAAGCCCATCCTCTACCATGGTACATGTATGTTGAGGATATGTAGCCAAAGGTCTAAATGACATTTTTAGGAAAAAAAAAATTTGGGAAATAATAAAACTTACAGCTTTGGGGGTTCCTCTAATTTCCTATTATTTTTTTTTACAACTTTGAAATAAAATGTGTAATAAAGATGTGCAAAAGAAAATAACAGTCCTCAATTAGAACTGTACAAATGTTGTAACTACACATACATGCACTCTAAGGGCTCCATTTATAAACGGGCAATCTTTCATTTCTTAAAACATTCCCTGGTCGAAATCAATTACTGCCAATGAAACCCATGGAATTTGAAAATACCGACAAAGGAATGTCTGAGGGAATGGAGCCCTAAGTTGTGTATTCAGTTTTTTTTTCACAATGCAGTAAAGAAATAACAGCCCTACTGACAATAAACAACAAAGTTTAGGCTATACAATATGCTGACCACCAGCTGAAGTGTTGTTCCATGTTTACTGTAATTTACATGTAATATTTGCTGCACTTGTAAATAATTGAGTACAATCGGACCCAGTGACACCAAGGATGGTGACTGCATTAGAACACAGCTCTACATATTTAGGGTATGTTCCCACTCTAACACACATGGTTGTTTGTGTATATTATACATGTGAGGAGTGGTATATCACACTACAAACAATATAGTGTGAACGAGATCAAATACTACAGCCCATCCATGCAGTATATTTTAAGTATTATTTTAAATATCCAGCAAGTACAATAACACTAAGCTCCCAGTCCCAAGTAGAAATCAGCTGAATAACTGCCTAATCACCTCAGCAGAATAATTTTAAATTATTATTGACATTATTCAGTTTTCATAGTCCCAAACCAAATGACAGACATTCAGGTCGAATTTGACTTTAATCTGTTGACTCAAAAGTGTATCATGAACCGAAAAAGAACCAACTTTTATAGCAAAAGAAATAAAATGATTCAAGCCCAGCTGTAGCACCACAGATCTATTTTATTCATTCTCTACGTAATAAATGTTACAATATCCATTTTTTAAATACTGCTCAGGTTTCTAGCACAGCATAATAATCATTTATATTTTCACGCAGTGATTCAAATATATTACACTGCAGAATGAAACACCTGCCTACTGCTAAATTGATAAACCTGTGCGATCCATCTGGGTGTATTCCTTCTGTCTTTACCGGTGATATGATACAAATGTCACAACATTCCATTCTATTTCTCAGGGTAAACGGGAGCTGCAGCAATATGTTTAGTGAGTGCCTTGATATACTGTGTGGCAGAGGGTTTAATGCATCTCGTAATGTCATGTCTATGTGCGTCCTTCACTGAGAAGTATTGTGCAGTCCCGTAGTTCTTTTTCTACAATGGGAAGGTCATGGGGCTGTGTGACAATACTAAATGAATCTTTTGCAAAATGACAGATGCTTTGCCCCAAAATCTATCACCAGAAGGCTCAGTATTGCATTAAAATCTTGTAGTTTTGATGGAGTTTATTATTTTTATCATATATTTATGAGACATTGATGTGTTCTGAAGCTTTGCACTGCAAAATTAATTTGATTTATAATGTTTTAGAACAGAGATGCCCGTCTTTCTTTTATTTTAATCTGTTCTTATTATAGCATGCTGCTGATGTACATCCACATCAGAATTGTGTGTCGCTTTTAGTGACAAAGGAGGAATCAGAAAAAAATGGAAATGTTTTATGTACAGTATGTCTCAAAAAATAACCTAATTAGTCCGAAAATAAAAACTCGGCCTTTGTATCATATGTGTCATAGATGCTACCTCTGTTTTAATAAATTTTATATATTATATTTCAATTAATTTCTTATGCCGTATTATGCAGGCTAGAGTTTACAGAACAAAAAAACACATTTTCCCTGCATGGACTGATTCTCTTCTGCGGGTGCTGTAGAGCACATACTACATTGTTACATAGTAAGGCAAAAAAATGTCCAGTAAGTGCTGCCATGTTATACAATTTTATTTTTTGTTTCTTATTAGTTTCCCAGTATGATGCCTCATAAATAATATATGGTAATAAATGCCCCCCTTCCAATTAAGAGCTAGAAGCTGACATTTTGTGAGGCTGCTGACTTTCATTCTTGGCTGTCAGTGACAGTTTTCCACAACTTCTGGAACCAATCGGACTGGTTGCCAATTATGTGATCACTATGTCAGACTGACATTATGGTCACATGCAAGCTGAAAAAAAAATAAAAGCCTACAGCCAAAGGACTAGCACTGCCATTTTCTGGCAACATAGATAATAAAAGGTTTTTTTTTTGGTTTGGCTTTTTTTTTACATTTCTTTACCTCTAGGCTTTTATAACTGTCTGTTTCCTTGCAGAGTTGGAAGCAATAACACATTTCTCTAATGAAATTTATACCATCAAGGGGAAGGATTAAAACCTCTGCCAGTTTTACATTGCTATGTCCATACTGTCAGGTTATGGCAGATTTTCCCTGCAACATGAAGTAAAGGCCATATATGCCTTGCTGGAACACAAGCCACAGCAACACACAGAGATCTTAACACTTCATTAAATGTAAATTTAAAAATCTGTGACTGGGGCCAAACCTTAATTTAAATAAACTGTGTGTGTTTAAATACCTAGTTTTATACACAGTGTGAAATTATCTGATTTCAAACAATACCTTTTTGCAGTATCCAAGATGGCGAATCAACTAAAACACCTAAGGTAAATGTCAACTTTGCTAGTCATATGAGTAACCTAAGAAGAAGCTTTTTTTGTGAACAGTAAAAGAGAGATTTTTTTTATTTACAGCTACTTTAAAATGAAATTGATTTGCAAAGCAGGCATGTCCCTGTTTATGTGCACAAATAATAGGGTATTTTGATTTGAAAGTCTCTTTTATGTTTGTGTTCAGCCAACTTTTTTTTATTTACTTTTATTTGAAGATAAATCCCATGGGTCCTGATATCAGTCCTTATGCACCAGAAAGAAGGACTATAGAATTATTGAACATTTTGAAGAATGAACGTGAGCACATCCACAGGTGCAGATGATAATCCAAACAGATGCCTTTTATTCATCTTGCATTTTCATTGTAGCTTAATTTTTTTATAATATTTAAATACATTGATCTTTGTTATATATGTTTTTGAAAAACTTATGGCTATAATGTAGCTACACTATAAAGTATTTAAAAATTCTGTTGTTTTAGTCCAATTGCTTTTTAAATTTCACATGCAAAACAAATTACTATTGTGATTCTGCAAGAAAGCTAGTGGCAGATTTTTTCTAGTTGCGGCTTGCAGACCATGGCAATCTGACAACTCTTCATGTGGAAGTTTTGTCTGATTTTTAAATTCACCATTATTAAATCACAAATTAATTATTTGCCATTAATTATTAATTAATACATTTCTTGTTGTGTTTCCACTAAATCAGCAAGAGACACTGTATTTCTTTATTGATATGCATAAAATTACATAAATGCAATTTATTTGTGGTACATACTGGTGGAGATAGCAGAATATAATTATACCTAAACCTGCAAGTTGTTACTAGAAGGAAGGCGTTAGTTATTCCTCATAGTGACCAAACATGTTTGGGGTAATTTAAAATAAATAAAAGAAAGATGTTATAAAATAAAATCTAAATCCCACAAATGATTGTATATAAAGGGTTTGTGAACCTTGATATGCTTGGCTTTAAAAAAAAAAAAATCTACAACACATACCACTCTGACTTCCATGAGTTCCCCAATTAACATAGTTTTATTACTTGATAATCCTGCCATTAGATATTTTTTCCCCCATTTCTTGTCACAGGACAACGCTGTTCGATCTGTAGTAAAATCACATAGGGTTGTCACCCTGATGACAAGGTAGATTTAGATTGTTTTCAATAGAAACATAATGAGACAATATAGACAAACACATTTAACCCAATACCAGCTAACCCTTTGTAAGCAAAACAGCAACAGTTTTTTGAGTTGGTAAAAGAGAATTTTTGAAAGCCCAAAAGCCAGTTTATTATTGTTTGTCCACAATCTGTTACTGCCACTTAAGCTGCCTAGTTTGACAGGAAGGCAATAAAATAATTGCCGCACTGGTAGGGTCAACAGGTAATAAACTATTTGCAGTGGGAAAAATATACTAATGCTAATGACAGTCTATGATACATTTTACTTTCTTATATATTGCATAAACTTTGGTTACAAGGATTATCTTCACAGTGGCTCAATGGTTAGCACGCTGGCCTTTGCAGCGCTGGGTCCCAGATTCTAATCTTGGCCAGGACACTATCTGCATGAAGGTTGCTGGTTCTCCCCGTGTTTGCGTGGGTTTCCACTGGATACTCTAGTTTCTTCAACATTTCAAAAACATGCAGTTTCCCCCCAAAATTGACTGTATTAAAGCCATATGACTATGGTGGGGACAATAGATTGTGAGCCCACTTTGAGCATCAGCTAGTGACATGACTATGGACTTTGTACAGCGCTGCGTAACATGTCGGCCCTATACAAATACTATGTAATAATATTGTGTTTTGTACATAATATAGGGAATTGTGTATAAGCCTCCAGGGGAATGTCTTGTTGTAACCATGCAGCATAATAAGTGTTAGGATATCATCTTGGTGGACACCGAATTGTTCCCAGTGGGTATGTGGTGAATTATCACTTTGCAAGGAAATTTTCACTTTGCTTAGTGAATGAGGTGACGCTTTGCTGACTTCACCCATACATAATATGAAAGTAGGAATCTACTTTTTTTCCCTCACATTTAATTTGGTATTCCTTTCCATTTAATGTTCACTGTATTTACTTAGCTAAAAGAAAACTCTTTTGTAAGGGGGATACTTCCTCTTGCAAGCAGAACAACCCTAACTTCCTTAATAATCAACCCCATAGACTTGTTGTGCAAAGAAGCAACATCTGCATATGGCTAGAAAAAAATATGGTTGCCTCCATGAACATATATCAGTATCTATCATAATTATTAAAATGTGAGAATTAAATATGGACACCCATAGTCATTAAACATGTATTTACTTTCAAATAATGCCAGAGATCTTCAATAGGTGAAGCAACTTTAAAAATAGTTAAACCTCACTTGTGATGCAGCTTGTAAGGAAAAAGTTATAGGTCTTCACTTTACAGTCCTGGCCGTGAAGCTGGTAAGCTAGCATTTTTTTGTAAATCCATATTCATTTATTTTAAATCTTCAAATTCATTTGGGTTATTTTACTAAAACGTGTTGTTAATTAGGTGAAGCTCTGCTGATTTCAGCAATTCAATTGTGTGCTAACAAAACCTGCTATTTTACATTACCTAGCACCTAATTGGGCATTTTAAGTGAATTCTCCAGTGCAGAATGATAATTTATTTTACTAAGTGAACAGCCAAAATTCTTTATGTAAATAAACCCCATTGCTTTTGGTGCTTACATTGCTCACTTCACTCCTTATTTGGCTGCAAAATAATGCAAGCTATAAATGCACCAATAATTACAACACACAGTCTATGCAGATCATTTATCTGTTTGGCTTTGTTTGCAATTCCATTACTGACTATGCCTTTCAACATGTACAGCATAGACATGATAGTAGGATGCAGATTATTTTTTTATGGTGGGAGGAGAACAAAAGTGCTGAAAGATGTTTATACATATATTAGTAATGATATGGCCAGCAAATAAACAATAGGAAGAAGAAAATAGGTTCCTCCAAGACATAAGGTTTATAATACACTATAACACAGCCACCCTGTTCAAAGTGTTTGTTCATGACTTGAAAACCTCTTGCAGATGTCCTGGAGTGACTGACTTCACTACAAGCACATTTAAATGCAGCACACTGACCCTTTCAATTTAGGATTTTTCAAAGGACATCACAAAAGACCGAAGTGTTTCACAAGGGCACTTGCCATTTTATCGGAATGATCATGAAAGAATTTTTCTTGCTTAAGGGCAGCAGACACTAATGTGCCATTGTTCTGTAAACAGACAAAAGTGGAGTTTGGGGTTCTTTGTACTCCATCAGTGCCATCTACAGGCCCAGACATGTATCTACATTATTTCTGGCTCAGTTTTTAAACTCAATCTCATAATTAAATGGAAGAATGTTTGCTGATTACTTTCAGTACAGTGTACAACGTCAACCTGTCAACTAATGTTGTCTTCTTCTTTTTTTAAATGCATTGTTGTAAGCAAAATGTCCACATTACAAATACATTTTTTGAATTGATTTCCTGTTAAATAAAAACTGTGTTTACTTTTTGCGGGACTGTCGGTTGATTCTACAAAGCTCCACCACACTGATGTTGTTCTTGACCTTTATGAATGTTATGTTACCTAACTACAAGATGGACCATACAGTAAGACTGGATAGATTATATAAAAAAAAACTAAATATATAACATGATATAAAGTCAAGAAAGATAACAGAACATTCTAAAAAAAAAAAAGAGGAGTAATACCCTCTACTACACTTTTATTGTTTTAGGATGATTTTTCTTAATTTCCACAGCTACCAAGTTGTCACTGCTTTATATATCTCAGAGGGTATATTGTATGTCCGCTGGTAAACAGGCATTATAAGCTACAAGATGATAATAATAACCTGGACATGGCTTTTTGGAGATATAAGCTACCTATTGGCCTTGCACTTAAAACAATACATTGACTGCTTCATTATCTGTGAATATTGGAAGTTCTTTTAGATAATATTGTTGACACTAATCATTCCAATGTAAAAAAAAAAAGAAATCTATAAGCAGTATAGATTGCAAACATTTGACAATTTGTCTAGGGCTGGCCAGTCAAGCAAAGTCGACCCATGAATGCAAAATGAAGATTCCTCAATTTTTTGGTGGGAATCACAAATGTCTATAACAGCTGGTGTCAAAATGCATGCATCTACATTCACACAGAGATTGTAGCAATTGTTTCTGCATGGGAGGTGTGTCAGAAAATAGCCTTAGTTCTCCAAAAATGGAGTTTACCATTCAACACTTAGGCAAAGATTATGTCTTCTGTGGACCTAAGATAGAAGTGGGTGGTCATAATAACAGAAGACTTTTTGTGTGCAAACTAAAGAGAGCATGGCAGGCGATAAACATTATTACAACAAAAGACCTGGCCAGTTTGCCCTATTGAGTAAACAAGGAAATCTGCACCATATCCAACTACATTACCAGTGGGAATGGCTCCAAGCTAAACAATAGAGGGATATGAAATGGCCTAGTGGAAGCCCTGAATTGCATCGCATATAAATGTTGTGGGGGATTTATTTAAGCGGTTCACACAAGGAAACCCACAAACATCTTTTAACTGAAAGAACATTGCATGGCAAAGTCAATATTTTTACAGATATCAGTAATCAATAGGCAGTTGTGCAAAATGCCTACAAAAAGAAGAGTTAAAACCAACTTATAAGGCCAAGTGCCTGGATACTTCTGTGCATTGTTTACCACTACATTTTTTGTGTGCTTTTTACTCTTATCTGTGAGCACTGTTTAAAAAAAGATCATATGTTTGCATGTTCAAATATGTTGAAAATGTAACACTTTCCATGGAGCATACTTACTTGAATCTGTATGACGATAATTGTTTTTTTATTAGTATTGTTCTTCAATTACGTTTGATACATTCACCAAACCTTTTTAACCTACAATGCAACAATGCAATCTTAGTAGAACTAAATATTTGTATAATGTGAATATATTGATTTTTATGCATTTGTGTTCTATAATGATGTCATGACATACCTGATAGTAGAACCACAAATAACGTACAGATGGAAGGTTTGCACTACTTAATGTTCTTAAGGTTGCTCTTTTAACATTGATGACAGTTGCCCTGCTGCTAGAATCTTTCGGGTGTTCAAATTCACACAGTTAAGATTCTAAAAACAAGTGATAGAACTTTACGCTAGAGCTATGCAAAGAAATGTTATGTATCCATAAAAGGTTTTATTTTGAAGAATGCAATCCATATCAGGCAGTTGTAGTATATGTTTATAAAAAATGCTATAGACATATTTTTATATATATATATATTTTGGAGCATAAGCAATAAAATTACATTTTTCTGTGAATTTTATACATATTTCCCCCTGTTTGACAGTCTTCTAAGATAAGAAAGGAGGACAGCTTTAAGCACAAAATATTTAGTGAAATGACACCCCTGAAAAAAAAATGAATATATTTTTATCCAAGTTTTGGGCACACAGAAATGTGGCTGCAATTAACATTTCTAAGATGACAGGCTCTGTGGTGCTATGTCTGCACCTTGTTGATATACCCGTGCTGACCTTTCCAACTGCACAACCATCTGTTCACACAACATATTTAGTAGGTTTATTACAGTATGACTTAGGGCCACAGACACATGTCTGTACACAAGCATTTGCCCTACACATACCTCTGTGAGCAGCTGATCATGTATTGCTGTGGCTTGCAGACACTACATAAACTCACATAATCATCACATAAAGTGGGCATTTTATCGATGCTGTGGTAGTCATTCAAAGATCAGTACAGAAATCAATTTTTCATGATTACCATTATCAATTAGCAATAGCCAGCAGTCAGTCGACTTTATCTTAATCTGCGCCAGTAATGAAAAAAAAAATCTAAATCATTTAACTAAACTGTAACTGGCAATAATCTAACATTTGGTATTAAGTTTTTATCCTTTTATCCTGCACTTATATTATACAAGATCATAGTATACAATATATAATAGGTAATTATTATGCATTTTTTAAAACAAATATATTCCTATTAATATTTTAACAATATTGTTAGGTTATTTAAAATTAAACCACCCTTCATTCCTTTTTTCTTTTATTTAATTCTTTTTTTCTTTTTATCTATCTAGTGTCTCCTTTGTTTTATTTTTCAGTCAGTCATGTCTGTGTCTCATCCTTGCTATCTGAATTTCCATCACTCTCCATCAGGTGAGGATCTACTGCTTTATGTATCTATCTATATATCTGTCAGGTTTTTTTTTTTTATCGCTCGACTATTTATCTGTCTTACCATCTCACTTTGTACATTTGTCGTTCTATCTGCAGGCAATTGCCAGTCTTCAGTAATTCTGCTGTATTAAATAAAACCTGGGACATTGTATCTTGCCTTTGCCTGTAAAAATTCTACGTGTTTTGAAGACTGTAAATTTCTATAAGAAATTACCTCTGCCTCTAATTTACGGCTAATTTTGTTACAAGATTAAAGCCTCATTTCCCGCTGATCATCTACTAAGGTACGTCTTGTACCGAAGAAGAGAAATTATTCAGTCACATATATCTAATTATGAAACATTTATTATATTGTTTGTTTGTTTTTTTTCTAAGGGAATGCAGTATTTTAAAATAGCTTGCTTGCTGCTAATGACTTTTTTCTTTTCCTCTCTCTCTATCTTTTTTTTTTTTTTACAAATAATTGCTTTATAGATACGATTTTCCAGGATTGAGAATTTACCTGCAATGTTGGAAGATTCTAATAAATTGTACTGCAACATCTAAAATTTAAAAATTTGTGGATTGTCCTTTTTTGTCCTCTTTGCTTATGTGGTGTTTTTTTTATACAGGATTAAGTAATAAACTAAAGAGCAAAGTAGAGTAACCCAAAGCTGAAAAAAATCAATTCATAGCTCTTGCTCATCTGTTTTTATGATATCTGAAATATTACATTGATTTAGCGAATAGTGAAAGTGCAAAATGTGCCTTTCTGAAAGTCCAGTTTAGCATTTCAGAAAAATATGTGTTGCTTTGAACTTTAATAAAACAACAAGCAAAAATGTTTTACTAAAACATAAAAATTTGAAATGTGAATTGTAAGGGGGTGTTTTAGGCTGGGTCTACATGGATGGTTTTAAAAATGCATATAAACATTACTACTGTGTTTATATGTGTTTTATGCACTTTTACTAGTTTAAAGCTTGCCTTTAAACCACTGGAAAATGTCTAATCCAGCATGTTTACCGCATTTACGTTTCAAACATTTATAAATGAAATATGAAATCAATGGGCGAGTGTTTTCCCGTGTTAACTTGCATTAACTCTGCATTTTAATTTTGAAAACGTTACAAGGAGTTACCTATAAAAAAAAAAAAAGTGTCTCAAGGTAAAGCCCTGGTGTAGATTAGCCTGTTGAAATGCATGGGAATTTCAAACATGGGCTTTTAAAGGATGGGCATGGGCTTTTAATGAGGATTACATTGGTAGAGTTTGTGTGGGGTTCTTTTCTTTATGATTACGAATACAAGGAATTAATTTTATGTATAGCAAAAGTGGTATGTGCACAGAGAACTGTAGGAACACATACAGCAGAATAATTTGGAATAGGTTGATTCCACTGATTACTTAAAGCTGTAGTTTTGTTCATGACAAATGTATTAGATGGAAGGGTGGTTTAACATTAGTAATGATGTATTATTTAGCATTTCTAGTAATGCTGGTCATTGCAAAGCCAGATGTTGAATCAGAGTCCCTGACTAAGATAGAACATTTTAGGATCACTGTTTAGATCAAACTCATAAGTAAACTCTAAATATACCGAACTCCAGATGCTGGGCCCTAAAGACAGGCAAAACAAAGAGAACATGTAAGCATCATTGATAGTAGTCTTTTTGCAGCTGATCTTTCCCCATTGATGACTTACCTTGCTTTGTTCTGAACTGTCTATGTATGAGAGGCCATCTTGGTAGAGACAGGGCTTTGCTTTCTTACGTCACAGCATTCAGAAAAAAGAACAAAGAACAATGATGGCAGAGTAACAACACCACCAAATCTCATTCACTTGTAATCCATTGAGAATAGCAGTAACAGGCAGCATTGCCTTAGGCTCTACACAACTAAATGGCTATGAGGCTGTAGACATTGAAATACTACAGAACAAAATACAGTGCTATTTTTGGAAGAATTACAGACAAGGGATACAGCTTAGGCATCACTTATACCTTATACCCATTAATGGCAAATTAACTTTTGTTAGGAATTCTTAAAAAAATAAAATTAACAAAGACAGACTATAAAGGTAATAAAGATTTTACAGCTGGGTAGTGGTTAATATAACTACCTATAAATACTTTTTTTTTAAGTTCTACCCATACAATATAGCTTTAATGTTGAAGAGTAAAGGTTGCCACACACAAGTGTTAAAGGCAATGTTTGAGTATAAAGTCAAAGCAACAGCTAAACTCTCTTGGGTGCCCCATGTACAAGAAATGGATTTGGTCATAGTGCTCAATACACATGGTTGCTTTCCATCCAATTTAAAAGAGTATGTCCTGTCAAACAGTTTATTGTAATATGTATAAAGTATGAAAAAATGGAACCCTTGTATTTTACTGCTGTTCATTGCTGTTTAATTTTAACTATTGTCCATGTTCCTTCTGCAAATCTGTTCTTGTTTTCTCTCTGATAAATCCATTATAAGGCACAGTAATTGAAGATATATCATGGATAACAGTTATAACCTGACAGGGGTCCTAACTCCTCCTCATCAGTTTTTACTGGATGTACAGTTTTCGTATGCAAACGGCATTCTACATAATACCATCTCTTGATAGAGCCTTTGCTGGGGAGAATGTTGCTACATAATACTAGGATGAGTCGTTTGGAATGGGTGCTTCAACACACCTGTATTTGGAAGCAGATGTGTTCCCATATAGGTTCAGACAAAATCAGCCCTGATACAAATTCACTGTATGGGTCATAGGTGCATTGATAGCAGAGGGCAAGTATATAAGTTTATTAGGTTACCATTATGGTTAGCAATCTGTAAATACAGAAAAAGCCTGTTTTCATTTTGTCAAATTGTGAATATACAACGCGCTGAATATTGGTTAATACTGACTGATATCTTTAAACTGCATCTGGTTGTTGTAGCTCAGTGGCTCTGGTTAGGTAGCTGATATGTACCACTACCTCATAGAACACCCTTTGTGGAATAATAAGAAGAGCAAAGTCAAATAAGCACTAGACCACATCAGTTTTAGTATAATATATATATATATATATATATATATATATATATATATATATACCGTATATACTGTATACACACATGTTATAAGTTGTGGAATTTTTTACCTTGACCATACAGGCCCTCTTTTATTTACATTAACTCCCTACCCACACTACCTTCGTGCTTCTAAATATTATAGATTTACTTGTGACTTCAGCCTCCTTTGGACCGGTCCTCATAGCCAAACCCTAGTCCCAAGCACGTCACATAAACAAGAGTATGGCATCATTACTGCTCCAGATAGCTGACATAGCTGATTCAGTGACAGCTGTGACAGATGTAAAAGAAAGGCGGCACAGGCAAAAATGAGTATATAGGGGAGGGGAGAGCATCAGCAAAGACACTTGCCACATGTGCAGGGTTACAGTGTCTCTCTAGAGTGTTGAGTTACCATACCTGTCCATTATCCTAAGCAACATTTCTATCTAATAATCCAGAGAGAACAGAGAGAAATTGATTATTTTGACAAAAATTACTAACTTCTAAACACTTGTTTAAAACAAGGATGGATGTGCTATTACTAAATAAAAGGTCCAATTAACACTTAAAAAAAAGGGTCTCCATATGGTCCAGCTGTTTTTATTTTTTTTTTTTTAATATTCAAGATTTTTATTAAATCTGGTCCACCTGATCGAAGGCCTTTTAGCGTCTGTTGTTAGTAATAGGGTGGGCTGGCTGTACCTGCGCACATAATGCATAAGGAGTAAAATCCAGGTAAAATTACCCCTGGAATCCCGGCTCTGGATGAACCCCACCTGGTCAAAATGTATCCAAGATAATCCTTCCCAGGCTTAGGGAGCACAGTGATATGGGCATGCAAGGAGCCTTCACACATCTCCAACCAGTTATCCAGCCCATTAACATAAGCACATAGATGTCTTAGGAGGATATCCTGATAATGTTTTTTAATTCCTAGTAAAATCCATCAGATCCTGGAGCCCTTCCCAATAGTGAGACCTTAATGGCAGCAACTCCCCAACTATGATGTCCCTTTCCAAAGAAACTAAAGTATCGAGGTAAGGTTTGAATAAGGAGTACCTTAAGGTCATTTCACCCTGCCAAACCTGGTATAATTTCTGATGAAGCTCACTGAAAGCTGATGCCATTTTGATAGAGAGGTAGACAAGGTTGTCTGGTTCTTAACTTTTGAGATTTATGTAGAGGATTCCCTAGAACTTTGGGCATTAGTGAGAAGTTTTTCGTGCTTATTTCCCCATTTGTAAAATTTCCAGGCCACCAAGGAGGGAGAGCCTGTAAGATTGCTTATGTGGAAGCTCAAGACTTTTAATCTGAGCAAGTAGCTCATGGAGCATAAAAGCATTTTCCCTTGGGCAATAAGCTTTTTATGGATGGTGGTCCTATATGCCTCCCACACATTAACCAGGGACACCTTGCAGCATTACAGTTTTGCCTTAAAGTAAGTGCGGAGATCCTTTGCCAATGAGTTATCTATCACTAAGTACTTCAGGAGCAATTCATTGAGTGTAAACCTGTATAATGGAGGCGCCGAGGGGCTAAGCATATGTGACACAGTTACCGGGACATGGTCTGATAAGGTACACGTGGCAATCCCCACACCCCGGAGAACATCTAGGTGGAAGTGATCCAAGTCTATACAGGAGAATGGTTTGTGAACGAAGGAGGAAGAAAAAACCTCATCCCTGGGATGCAAGACGGGCTATACATTCTGAAGCTGCAATGACTGGAGGAGTTTTTTCAGCTTGAGCAATCGCCTAAAGGGAGAGGGAAGACCTTCCCATTGAAGTGTCAAGCAAAGGCTCCAGAACCAGATTGAAATCCCCCATCCACACCAGCAGACCATACTGGAATTGCAATAATTTGTGCAATGTGCATAGTAAAAAAAGAACTTGCTGCTGGTTGGGGCAGTAGAAATTCACCAAAGTGCATGGTTTGTTGTACCAATTCCATTTCAAAAAACAAAAAATGCTCATCAGGGTTTGACATAGAATCTTCCGGAAGGAACAGGACATCTGCGAAAACTCGAAAGCCACCCAGTTTGATCTACCAGAATGCGAGAACCCATAATACTATTACAGAAAATATTTAGAAAACAGTCTAGAATTGTACAGGAGGTGTGTTTCCTGTAAAAATGAGATGTCAGCTCTAGTACAAAATCTGATATCGCCTACTTGGGGAATGAAGTTCTTTCACATTATAGAAGATCAAATTGGTAGGTACAGGAGACATGTGATTCAAATATTAAAACAAATAGCGAAAAATGCTATGCACTCAAAACGTAAGAAAAAGGATACAACCTACAGTGTGGTGGGAAGGCTGTACTTGAGAGACAGAAATATTGGGGGGGGGCACACACAATAGTAAACTTAAAATTATGGTATGCCACTGACAGTACAGGTAATCCTGCGATGCTAAGTATTGGCCACTCAGGACACTCAGAGTATGAGCTTTGGGAACATGACTGAAAAAGGACCAAACGGACAATGAAAACTGTCTGGATAAAAACAAACTATTACAAATAGGGAGAGCTGGAAGCTGCCTTCTCAAAACACTTTATACTTGCAGGTGCAATGTTCCGCAACCATACGGTTACAAAAAAAACATACCATTGCTTCCACAAAAATCTTGACCGCAATATTAAAGAAATCCTATTTTTAAAGAAGCAATGGGAATATAATATTTCACCACTCTCTAGCTGAACCGCCTGGAATCCGCCAGCCAGGGATTTTTTTTAAATACATGCCAACTTACTATATATTTTGTTTAAAAGCCATTTAGGTTCCTGCATTAAGGCTAAGGCTGTTAGCTTGCAGAGTTCATGCGTTCTTAAGTGATGCGGATTTCCAGCATGTGATTTCAATGTCACGAGAGTAACTGCCTCAAGCTATTTTTACATCTTTATGCATTAACTCAACATGAATACATAAGAAATATTGCAATGCTAATTCATTTTAAAATGATAAAATTTGTCTATATTATAATATTTAAGCCCCTGGGTTTTTGCGAGCTAAAAATATTTTAATGTCATATTCCCATGTAAATTTTGCTTGGAAATTTAATACCCTTTTAACATACATTAAATTTTCAGTATTTTGCAGACAGCTGGGTGTTTTAACGGATTCATTTGCCGCACGTTAGATCGGAAAGGAATTGTCTGAGAGCTGTAAATTGAAAAACAAAATCTCCAGTAATGTGAGAAAATGGCTTACTGTCCAGAAAGGTGAAACCTTCTTTTTTTATCTTTTTAAGTGACTATATATTTTTCTGTAATTTTAATGGGGCACATTTAATACAAGCTTGTCAACTACAGAGTAAAAAGGTTATAAAGGTGTGTCGGGACCAACATGGAGCAATTACAAAATGCATTTATTCTGACATCAAAGAGAGACATTTGACTCCAACAAATATTATCATTGCATTATGAACATTGCAAAGTTTTATGGGTCAAGTAAAAATGTGTCCATTTTCATCTGTTCACTTTATTACGTAATTTTTTATAGCACTATAGTGGACATCCACCCAGACATAAGTTTAAAGAATTTATTTAAGTATAAGTGTAGACAAAATCAAAACTCAAATACATGGAACTATGTATTATTAGCATTAACACAGTAACTGCTTGCAAAGTGTTAGTATGGGTTGAGCTATTATTTCTGCAGCCTTTTATCTTTTAAAACCCTGATCCTCAGAAGGTCCTTTATATATATATATATATATATATATATATATATACATACAGTGAGGGAAAGAAGTATTTGATCCCCTGCTGATTTTGTACGTTTGCCCTCTGACAAAGAAGTGACCAGTCTATAATTGTAATGGTAGGTTTGTTGTAGCTGTGAGAGACAAAATAACAACAAAAGAACCCTCAGAAACACAGTGCTCAGAACGCCAGGCAAACCCTCTGGTCGCTTGTACATGTCTTTGCCCCTTCATCTGGTGGTCCTCCAACAGTTCTAAGTTCTAACCTAAGGCTACTGGTCACCTGGGGAAAAAGAAGACTATGGCACTACTGGCATGCCACATTTGGTGGCCTTCCATTCTTGACGATACTTAAGCTTATGTAAAAGCAGCACAATATGTCCTTGTAGTACAACTTTCTACACAGCTCCAGCTGGAAAACTCCAGCCACTGCCCTGTTCTTGATAAATCCTGCTCTTAAAGCAGACCTAAACTCAAATTTTTACTTTACCTAAAATGGTAGAGTGCAGAGCCTCCTGAGATACATATGTCACGCATCCCAGGAGGCTCTTGGCTGCTTCTCTGATCTCGGGCATGCGCAGAAGAAGCATTTTCCTTCACTGAGGGGAAAGAGATATGGATCTTAGGCATACACAGAGAGATTGACACAAATTTTTTCCCTTTTGCAGAAGGCTTCATCACCCGATCTTGCAGCTGTGCAGTGCAAGATCGGGTGACGTTACCAGAAGAAGGAAGAAGAAGGCTGAAGATGGTGCAGAGGATAGATTTCCTCTGTGCCGAGACGAAGAAGAATTCCAGGTTCGGGACCCTATTGAGGAAAGCTCCAGCGCGATCAAGGGATGTGCTGAATTAAAGGTAAGTGTGTTTTTTTTTACTTTTCAGTTTAGTTCCGCTTTAAGTTCAGCAAAATTTAAACCAGGATTCTGGGTATTAGACAAGGGTTCAAAGTGATAATCCTGAAAAAACGTGAGTGAAGGGTCCCGAGGCCCTAGGGGAATTTCAGGGCCCTACATTATGCCAGGCCAAAAAATAAGTTTGTAAATTTGAGGAAATGTATGAAGAATGTCCTGAATGGAACATAGTTTGTGTTTACCAGGGACAGTCAGGGTACCCACAGAGGTAATACCATGATTATGCCATGTTTGAAGGACAGTTGACAATCTGCCTGAATGGAAATCCTTGTAAGATTCTAAGGGGCATGAAAAGTGATTTGGGAGAGTTAGGAGAAGATTTTGTTAAAAAAAATGTTCCCACAATACCCACATGGAGTGCAGATAGGGACAATTTAAAACAGTCTCTAGTAGTAGTTGCTTATGTAGGCGAAGCAGCACAAAGTGATGCATAGACTGAATATATTCTAATTTTTATATTAGTGTCACCAGAAAAGCCATGTATCCAATCTTTAAGAATTCTTAGCAAAATCATTTCATTGTATAACTCTAGGTTGTGCAAGTAAAGGCTTGCATTATATGTAGTCTGTTGGAGTATCACAAGACTAAGGCTACGTACACACGTGCAATTGTTGGAAATGAACGATTAACAACCGATTGTCCGATAATCCTTAACAAAAAAGTGAACAAAGACTGGCCAATGACGACGAACGAGGAATGTGGCTGGAAACGAACGACCGTCGGAGCAGATCTGATTGGGCGACGGTTGTTCGCTATCTATTGTGTGTACAGTCGTTCAGTGATCGTGGATGTTTCTGCAGTACACTTTCTTCTGTAGTACACATCACTTTCTGCATCGCTCAAACGATCATATCTAGTGTGTACATTATTGGTGGAATTGAATGATCGTATCGTTACAGCATGTACAAAATCGTGCTCTATACATTCATTCAAAATAATTGTGAATAATCGTTGTTCGGTCGTTAATCATTCATTTTCTAACAATAATTATTTACGTAGCCTTACTGTTGCACTTTTTTTTTCCTTTTTTTTCATGGTGGCCCTGAATCCCACAGGTAAGTTGTGCTTTAGGTCTGCTAGAGCTTCTAGTGCAATGACATCACTTAATTTTAAATATAAACACAATAGGCATTATTTAATAATTGCTTAAAAACTGGAGAAGACATACTATCATGGGGGAGCTAGGGTTATCCAGCAAACAATGAAATGATTTTTATTGTTTGCCAAGTAATAGCAAATTATTTAGAAATCTATTGCAAGTTTGCTAGATCACCTAGACTTATCATGTAAGAACCTTCTCCAGGCTTAGTCCCAATCAGTAAAAGCAGGGGCCACTTTAAAAAGAGCATTTCTTTGGATTTGGATTGAATGAATATAAAGTGTATATTGATATATTGGACAGGGGGTTATAACACTTGTCAGTGTAGGAGACAGAGAGTGAGCATGAAAAGGTTGGGGAAATCTCCCATGTTAACACAGGAGAAAGGAAAGGGGGCGGGTTAAAAAAAGTTAGAAGGTAGGTAAAAGATCTTCAATGTAATGGATGTACTGGAAGCAACCCTAATGGAATAAGGGAAGGAATTTCAGATTATGAGGGAAGTCTAGGGGCAAAGTGAGGGAGGAGGTTATAAGTAAGAAAGTCATTAACAGATCATTGGAGGAGTTGAGTGGGCAAATAAGGTACAGGAGCCATGGAGTGATTTATAGGCAAAGCATAGTAGAATGTAGTGAAGTCAAAGCCAAAAGAGAGATCTACAGGGAAAAGCAGTGGATAGGGAGTAGTGACAAGGATGTGTATGCATCATTTATGGGGTCTAGTAAGTGGAGTATCATGTCAAAAGTCTGACTAATGTTGTGTGATAGTGACTGTGGAGTGAATTATTGAATGACTGCATCACTGACAGAAAGGAGGTTGGAGAGCTTTTAAGCATTACAACATTAATTTATACAAATATTTTTTGATTCATAACCCCCCCCCTTTAGTTTTTAACTAAGATTGAGAACTTTGTATTAGGGTGAATGTACAGACAAAAGTTAAAAAAAAATAAACCTCTGCAAAGGTAATACTTCTGTCCCAACTGTGTGGATTTTGTTTGTCTTGGTGATCATTATCATATTGTTAACTTTTAATGATGTTATGAGAGGGAAGAGAAATATTTTATAGGGGTATATGTTCAGATGATAACTAAACAAATCTCTAAGGTGGGAATTTCCTTCCCTTTGGGGAAACGTCCTCTCATTTCTTGTTGATTCTTACAGAAAAGAAAGTAAAAAGCAAAGCAAGTAAAGAGAAATCTCCCTACAAGAACTAATGTAGGGGGGTTTATTACTGCCCTACCCAAAATGTAAAAAATCATCCTCATATAAACAATCCAGACAAAAAGGTAATAACACTAAGGCAATACATATATATAACCCCCAAAGTGCTTTGCCTTACACATAATGGCTTAAAATAAGTAAAATAGGCATCTCGTATATTATAAAAGTGTCATAGAGAAGGGCAGTGGGATGGCTCGGAGGTTAGCACTCTGGCCTTTGCAGTGCAGGTTTTAATCTACTTCCAGACACTATCTGCATGCAGTTTACAGGTTCTCTCCATGTTTGCATGGGTTTTATCCAGGTTGTCACAGATCCCTGCAGGTACAGGTAATCTGTGCCTCCTTTTTGCTCACCCTCCTTGTAGTCCCCTGCTGCCAGCACCATCTCTGCCTCTGGATCCAACACTCAGCATACTTCCTGTTCCAACTCAAGCTCCCTTGCCTCAGGAGAACCAGAGTATTCTGCAGACGCACTCCCTCTGCTGGCAAACATCTGAATAATCACCAGAGACCCTTTACCAGCACTCCCTCTGCTGGTAAACATCTGAAGAACACCGGAAGATTTCTCTAGCAACAGCACTCCCTCTGCTGGTGGTTTTGATGTCTGCGACTCACCTGACCCACGCCCATCACCTGACATTCCCTTCTTAAGGAAGTGACCTGGCAACAGGGAGTTGCCTGAACAAGGAGTTCTTTTGGTTCTGCTTACAGGTTCCTGTTGTTTGTTTCTACTGTTACAGATTCTGACCCTACTGACCCTGGCTTGTTTTTTGACTACTCCTGTTCACTGCCTGCCCTGACCTTTTGGCTCATCTGACTACTCTCCTTGATTTCCCTTTTGCATTACGTTTGGTTCCTGCTTGTTAGCTCTCTACCACTTATAATAATGCGATTACTGTTGCGTGGATTTGTATAGGCTATTCTTTTACACGCAAGACAGTGTGGTTAGAGGTTGTGCGCTGCTCTACATAGTGAATAAGCAAACCTTATTTTACTACCTACACACGTATTTCCTTTCTTTCAGATCATGTATGGCTCTGCTGCTTCTCGTGCTGAAACAACCCTGATTCATTTTGTTATATCTGTGGCAGTTTCACCATTCTCAGTGAAAGGGTGAACATCAGCACATTTGTGGAGCAAGCCTATTTGGCATATTTCCAAGTAAACTTGGTGATCAAGATAAGTCTTGGGCCCCTCATAATGTGTGCAAACAGTGTGTTGAGGGTTTACGGATGTGGACAAAGGGGACATGTGATAAGATGTCATTTGGTATAGCTATGGTTTGACGAGAGCCAGGAGATCATTTCAGTGAATGTTACTTTTGTATAGTGAAAAGCTAAATAAATGTAAAATAGTGTATCCTAGTCTACTATTGGCTCCACACCCAGTGGCTCATTCAGATGAAATCCCATTGCTGGTTTTCGTTACACTACCCTCTCTTGAAGAACATGATTATGGTGATGAACTAGGTGACAACAATGCCATCTTTCTAACTTCCTGGAAAACCTTGGTGCAGTCAGTGATGAGCAAGGTGAATGATTCCACCGAGGTTTGAAGGGCATGGAAGGTATCAGGGTAGATGGGATGTACATGTGATGGCTGTACATCCCATACAGGTGATGACAATCTCTAAGACAGGAGGCATATGGTTTGTATTAGAATGTACCAGTCTCACAGTCCTGAGAAAGCATACTCTGCAAAATGTGTCAAAATATTGATGAGACTGAAATGTACACTATTCATGTCAAATATTTATTGTGATCATCACTTTTTTAAATAATTTAAATACATTATGTTTTTATAATTTCTAAAAACAGTATAATACATTTATATCAACTAAAGGTGCAGTTAAAGTCCACAAACATTTATATGTATGTAAACTATCAAGCTCCATAAAGATTGCCTTAGAGCAAGGGTGCCCAACCTATGGACCTCGCGCCACATCCAGTGGAGTTGCCAGGTCCGGCCCTCTCCTCATTCCCTCTATGCTCGTTGTCTTGCAGGGGATGGGGCGCACACATCTCCTATGTATCTCTATGAGATCGTGCTACCAGGAGAGGGAGCTTCCTGAGCATGCTCAGTGTTATCTCCCTGAGAGTGGGCGTGTACTATAGACCTGGCAATCAGCTATGGCTGCTCCTCATCCACCTCATACTGTGAGATAATCCCAGCATCAGCAGCAGGAAAGCTGTGTCCATGCTGCTGTCATTATTCCCATATATAAACCTTCCTGTCTCCCACATCAATTGTCATAGAAATGTGATGATGTGAAATGTGTCAGGGTACACAGGAGACCCTGAGAACTGCTACTGAATTAAATTTCAGGACCCTAATATTAGGTTGGCAGATACAGGGTCACAAGCATAAAATCCTAAAACCATCAGGAATATTTTCACATTAAGGGGGCTATTTCAAGACCAGGGTGATTTCAATACTAAGACATAACTGGCCCCTTACCTTCTGTGACCCTCAATTTCTCTGGAACAGAGGGATATTAGCAACTGTAAATGTAAGGGCCAGTAGAAAATGCCTCCCCCCCAAATAAAATGGTATACACATCATATAATGTTACCCTGTCACACATAGCTATCACCTTACTCTCTATGAACCCCAATTTCTCTAATAAAAGGGAAATGTAACTGCAAGTGCAGGACTTTTTGGCTAACTCCCCTTGAAATTGCATCACTACGGCATCATCACAAGATTCAAAATCTATACCTATCTTGCCATTCTTCCCTGTCACACATATCTGGTAACTTACCTTCTGCGAACCCTAATTTCTAGGGAATAGGGAGAAGTTGAGACCTGAAGATGTAGTAGTAAGAACTTGTACCCCTTGGCTATCTGTCACATGAATTGCATTTCTCTGGAAGTATCCTTTGCAGAGGCTACAAAGAAGGTCACATTGTATTCTGCTCTTTGGTACAGGTATGGTGAGCAGGGAGCAATATATGACTGGCCAGTACTGCATGATACCTTTAGTTTTGTGTCTTTTATTAAAAAAAAATTGCATTATTGAAACGAGAGTGCAGAAATTCTTGATTTGTTAGATAAAAAAGTGAACCCTAGTTTGGTACAATCAATTTCTGAATAAGATTATCTGCCCTTCTGATCATTGGTGATAGGGCAAACTACAGGAGATCAGCTTTGCTTGATAGTTTGTACAAACCATATCACTTATATACTTATGACAGATATTTACCAACAATACCAAATATCAAAATATTTGTTGCATAGGATCAGTCTATGATTGAATTCCCTTCTAGATTCCTTTGGCAATCCAAATATTTTATCAGATCAGAAGTGAAAACATGCAAAAATCACTTAACAATGTAATAAAGAGAATGAAGATGTCAAAAACTCTGCCAATGAATTATAATCCCAACAAAAAGAACTAAAAATACATAAACATATGTTTTTCTTTTCTAATGTGTCAGTGTGATGATTCTTTGTTTGACGTGTTGGTTTGTGATAAAGGTAAGAATAGAGGCTTGTAATATAGGTCTGCACCGAGAGTGCTGCGGAGAGCAGGTGCAAAGCTCCCTACAGATCTCCGAAATGAGTCTCTCTGCTAGCCAGCTGTTCCTAGCATTTGAGTCTGAAGCAGGTCAATAGACAGCCTGGAGGTTTCAGCATCTGCTGCCCAATACGTGATTTTAGGATGCCTCCACATATAACAAGGCAGCCAGGGAACTCACCCCACAAGTTTTCTACTACTTTTCTGTCAGAGACAACTGATAACAGATTCCTTCAACATTTATATTTTAATTTAATCATATAGATAAGAACTCGGACAAGGAAAGCATGAATGGTGACTTTAAAAGTGAGACATGTGAGACATGTGAACACATTACTATTTTATGGTAAATATGCCCATATGCTTTTAATTTAAACAGAAGCATGTGCATGGCAAAAAATCTGCATACAAAGATGATGAGAATTTTTTCATTTTTAAAGAAGGAAATAAGAATCTTGGGGTATGTGTGTCCAACTTTATTTTTGGTTTTGGCCTGGGACATCACTAGGGAGTTGAAAGAGGGTGCAGACAACATCTGATATCTCATCTGATGACAATACACTAAGATGTCTGTACGGTCTATTTAAAACAATAAAGTTTCAGCTGCTATATACACTGATTTTTTGAATTGTTTCAATGTCTACAATCTGCAATATTTTGAGAACTTATATCAACATTTTTCTAGAAATAATTAGAATAAATAATACCTGAATTTAGTCTGTTGGTGCTGTCCTCCACTGTCCTCCAAAAGTAAATGTGAACATCCTAAACATACAAACAAGAAAAGCAACCTGACAGGAGTTTTAACTCTCTGTTTAAAAAAAAAAGGACTAAGAAAAATATTTTGACTACAGGTTTACATGTACACTACTACTTTTTTACAATACTACTCACTCTATTGAAGTAAGCCAGTTTTAAGTATTCATAATTCAGACTGAAAATATGATTAAAGTATGTAATAACACAGAATACCTTAAAAAAATCAGTGGTATATTCAGAGATTCCGGCTAGTTGTTATGCAAATACTTTTTTACTATAATAAATTAACCTTGCCCCATACCTTCCATCTTTTAAACCCTCCCCATTTGCCCTTTAATTGTGATAGGAAGCTTTGCCAACCAGCAGGGAATTTTAACGGTAGAATAGTATGGCCTGGTTTGACCTTAAAAATATTTGGAATTTGTAAAACATTTTCAAATTGTATTCTATACTGACTTTCTCATCTTGATGCCCTAATCTAAAGTATAACCAGAATGATTATATTAAGCATTACAGCAGTAAATCCTACAGGTTTATGGCAGTAGAAGCCAACCTTATAAACACATGCATTTTGCCTAACAGCAATTGAAGTATTTTTTAGCTGTGTTTATCAGATAAATGTGATTTATATGTTACAAATATTTTATATTTGTCTGAATATTTTGAATTTGCTTGTGTTTTTAGAAAGACAGGATGACTTTGGGGCCTATAGGGTTTGGCTCTGTGATTGAGGTGATGAACAATGATGAGGTTTGGTTATCCAATTTTTTTGGTACACTGACCCCCTAAAGTGCTTCCATGGCTTTTTTTTGAACCACTATTATGTTTGAATTCAATTTCCCAAAATACAGTGCAATATTGCTCACACAGTTTTCGGGAACAGCATGGATCACAGTTGACATATTACTAGCAACGTAATGATACATATCCTTCAATTGATTCACACGATGCTATATCATTTCTTCCTCCCGCTCTAAAAAACCTACAATTAATAATAAGCTGATATACTCAGCACTCCATTATAATTCCGCACCTAATGATCATTTTCCCAAAACATACACAAAGTGACATTTAAGGAGGCCAGGTGAAATATCGGTCTCTCTTTGAGCACAAAGTATAATTTGAGAAAGTTCATCACAAATGCTGATCCCAAGCCTAATAAAAAAATAGGTGTTTGCAAAATGAATCCCATTTAAATAAAATCCATCATTCACTGGGAAGCCGCTCAGCCTTTTTTCCAACGATTAATTCCAAACAGTGATATTGATCAGCTCACATATTTCCAGTCTCGGCTGACAATTATTAACCATAATATGAAATTTATAATGTGGGGAGCTGGAATCCTACGAGATTAAAATGCTTCTGACTTTCAGTCTTAGCAAATAATACAAAGCATTGATCGTCAGTGAGCGATATGTTTCAAAGCTCCTGACAGTATGTGTGTGTGCGGTTATTAAAAGGATTTCCTGCCTGACAAAGACAAAGCTCCACATTTCACATGTAGGAAGATCAGAATTACACTTGTAATTTCTAGCTTGAGAGAGTAAGCATTATCCATACGTCACTGAAACATTGTGATGGCCGATAAGTGCTCATCCACAGCTTTTTCTGTCTTTTTGTTCACAGCTGTTTTACATGCAAAATGGTAATGTTGTCTGCCACTTTTCTGCTAAAGAATATTAATGCTCTAAATAATTACCTGTTTTCTCCTGTCTTAAAACATATTAAAAGGAAAATAATGTTTTTATGTACGTATACATTTTGTAATTTTATTCCTTGCTTTTCACTTATGTTCACAAATCTGATGAAGGCTATCTAGGCATTTCAGGGCATACCAATAAATCAGAATAGCATCAAACATGTTGCATGTGTTAATTAAAAGGTTTATTATATGATATACATTCAAAATGACTGTGTTTAATTCCAATTGTGTATTACCTAGGTGACCTAGGCCTAACTTACGGAAGTCCAGAAATTACCTTATTTTTTATTAAAGGAATGCTAATCATCCCCTAAAGAAACAGAGGGCCTCTAAATCTACAAATCTTTAAATATATCACACTAATCCAAATATACCAGAGGTAAAAACTTGAAAAATGTCATTCAATAAAATGTTTCAATAATGCAAAATGTGTACTAACTGAAAATATTATGTAGTTTAGTTTCCCCTGTGAATATCAATCTATATTATGTTTTCAATGAAAAATGGCTAAACATTTTCTAGGGCAATTTAATAAAGAATGCAATACCAAATTCACAGGAAATGGTATAGAAACATGCATAGAACCTGGGATACTTTTGCAGCTATTTCAAGCTTGTGAGAAAATAAAGGTAGACAACATTAAAACAATAGATTGAGCAGCCCATGTGGCTGCTATGGGGACTGACATAGGAGGAGGGGGCCGTATTAGAAGGTTCATATAAAGCATTCACAGACTTTGGAACTCTGTTGTTTTACCCTAAATTTGGCAATACAATTAAAAAATTTTCTAACAATGTAGAAGTCTACGAAATATATATATATATATATATATATATATATATATATATACACACACACACATATATATATATATATTAGCATTCTTTATTTAAAGAAGGAGAGATACCATTGATAACCTATAGAGAAAACATATTCCAAAGGAGCATACTTGTCGATAAGGAAATACTAGTGGGATGGCTACCTTGTCTTTACAAAACAGATTTAATACATTCAGTAATTAATGAGAGATGAAACCCTTTAATAAACATATTAGGAGACATGGTTGCAAATGAAAAATGTTCAAAGGGTAACCAGACCCCTCAGTTCTATACATATAATCTGAATTTATTAAAAATATGGGGGTCTCAGAATATGCATGGATACTGCTACTGCCAAAAACTTATATGGTGGAAAGACAGATAAATAACAATGATGAAAAAATAAGAAGAAAAGTTCTGTGTAAATTCCCCACATCACAGACATAGACATGGGTAAAAGGGTAATATGAATATAACTTAAAGAGACAAGTAACTTGGCTGTTGGAACATGAATAGTGTTGATGTTCGAATTCGGGTTGTCCCTATATTCGGGTATACCTGAACCGAATTTTGCTGCATTGCTCTGCTCCCTGAGTTGCTGAGGAAAGGGAAATCCTGATCAGGCTTTCCCTTTCCTCAGGGAGCAGAGCAATCAGCGGAGCTTTATGCTGACAGCTCTGCTCCCCTGATCCTGGAGGCAATATGAGGGCAATAGAGGTTGAATGGAAATACTATGTTCATTCATACCTCTACTGCTCTGTGATTGGTCTATTTCTCAGCCAATCACAGAGCAGTAGAGGTATGAATAGACATAGTATTTCCATTCATTGCCCTCCTATTGCCTGCGGTTACAGCTAATTGAAATAGTGTTATGTATCTTTTTATGTATCCTTTTATAATGTATCTTTTTACATCTGTTTGGAGGCTGTAGAAGCTCTACACAGTGCTGAAACAAACCCGAATTTTTCTCCCATTGACTTTAATGGAATTCGAATTCGACCACCCGAATTTTTTTGCTATATTCGACCGAATAGCTGTCGAATCGAATAGTGATCTATTCGACCAACACTAAACATGAAGGAGAGTACATAGAACTAAAGATAATGGGGAATTAAAGATAATGGGAAAAGCACAACAGAAAACAACCATCTTGTATATCCCAATATATGATGTAATATATAAACTGCAAAACCCATCAAAATGCAGTACCTACAACTCAAGTATATCCGGGCTGTCCCAAGTAGTAACTAACCATAAATGGACTGCCCAATAGAGGGGCAACTGATCCCTAACCATCCTTTACACTTGAGCACCTTTATTGCAGGAGGTAATACATTGGGGTAAGAGTAACTGTGAGAAGGGCAAAACCTGGAACTGGTGCAGATCAGTCCAGTTAGCATACAGAAGATAGTTCTACAGAGTCAACTGAACATGTTCCTTATATTAGAAATAAGCAATTCCACAATAGTATCTACTTCTAAGGGTAGTCATGCTACTCTTAGTCATGCTACAAGTACAGAAATATACTATGACCAGGCACAGAGCTATGTAAATGTGTATCACTATGGTCGTTTTATTGATTTTTATTTATTGGTTAAAAAAAAATTGTTTAGTTACAGACTAGAAGTTTAGTAAGATTTCAATGTTTAGCTCCCTTCATTGATATTTTGAGATCACCTGTAGCAATAGGGTGTTAGAATAGTCTAAATATGAGACAGCAGGCTTCCTTCCAGTTAATATTCAGTGGAGGCTCCAGCCTGTATCATTATTAAACTATTTCAGCACAAAGAAAAAACAACCAAATGGTGGTTCAACTGAGCAGTTAGCTGGCTAACTCAAATCCCTTACTAAATAGCGCAAGACAGTAATACAGGCAATTATCATATAATACAGCTAAACTTACATATCATGAGAGGTTTGTCACTTGGCGCTCACATGTGCTTTTCCTTCACAGGTTTGGTGGACCAGGGAAACCCTCCCAGTCTTTTCTCTGGTCAGGCTCTAGGACCCTAACATTCTAAATGTCTTGCCATAAACCAAACAGAAAAGTCATAAAATACAAACATTTTGTAACTGAAGTCCAAGATTTAAAGCTGAGTAACAATTATTTGTGCAAATTGTTGTTTTATGTTAAAAAAAAGTCGATCAATTGTTTAGGATTGTTGGCTTATGCATGTTTATAGGTTGATTGTCCACTGTTTTCCTCAGTTCTTGCTTTCCTTTTTCCTTTACCATGTAGACAGTTTCACATGTTTAATTTAGTAATGACATATTATAAATTCTCTAAGGGCATACAACTCTTCTTTTTAGGAGGAAGCATAGGTGGTCCTGCAGGGGTTGAAAGTGCTGAGATGAGAAACAGCCAACATTGTCCAGCAGAAAGGAAAACACCTAAAAATACAAAGAGGGCAGCTGGGTCTCCATAAGATCATAAAACGTAAGTGGCCTCTGATTTATTATTAATAAATGAAAAGGAAAGCCCCAACAATTGATGTTTGTCTTCCTTATTCATCCAACATTGGAAAACAGGGGAATTTGGGCTCCACTGAGATCCAATATGTCCTTTTGTTAAACAACCCTTAACAGCTTTTTTTCTCCTTTAAACAGTTGTTGCATTACCATTTTTAAATTCACCTTAAAAAGCTTAGTGCTGAAGGTATCTTGTAAAGATGCAAAAAAATATTACACACAACCTGTAAGGCCCATGTCAGTACCAATGTTCCCCAGACACCAGTCCCCCAATATATAGCCACAGTCTTTGCCTATAGCAGCCCCTGCTCAGCCTCCGGAGACTGGTTGCATCTCCCAGAACTCGGTTGCCCCCAGGACTGGGTGCACAAGGGATGGTGTCTGGAGATAGGCCAGCAGTTGACCCGGAGCCCACAGTACAGAGTACAAAATGTCAGGAAATCCAAAAACAAGCTGAGGTCATAAACACAGGAGATCAAGCCACCAAGCGAAGTACAAAGGGAAAGGCAAAAACAGAGTCAGGGTCACAAGCAGAGGTTGGTCCAGGCAGAGTTCAACAGATAATCAGGAACAGGTCAGTAAGAGAAAAACTGAAAAATCACTCAGGTTATCACACAGGTAAGCCCAACAGACGCTATACCAGGCACATCTGACAGGGAGCAGAAAGGCTATAAAGCCACAGCAGCCAATTACAGCATGGTATTGACTAGGAACCACTAAGCTAATCAACTACACACAGCTCCAATTCCCCTCAAGCTGTGCGGCCTAGTGCAGAGGATGCTGAGGGAAAACCCTAGCTACAGGGATGCTGCAACCCTCAGGGCACTGATCCTGAAACCCCAGTGCTACCGCGAGTGCAGCCGCCGGAAGGAATAGGCTGCAAGCGCCCTCCTGTGGTGGGGCATCGCCTGGGATCATAAGCCCAGACAGTACCTCCTAACACAACCCCATGGACAGTGTAGCCTTATGAGTGATTTATGAGTGATATATAGGCAAATAGAGTTTTTAATAATCATGTTACCGAAAAATGGTTTTAGTTGATGAAAATATAAAATGTATATCACAAACTAGAAAAAAACTGAACTGATAAACCCAGGAGTAAACAATTAGTGGAAACAATTGTGCAGTACCACATTACTATTTAAATTTAGCAAAGTCCACGTTATTAGACCCAAATTGTCTCAATACAAACACCCAGGCCAGAATTAGAACAGAGTTAAATCATAATATAAAAGAGCACAACTGTGTTACCAGCATTAGGACTATTCTTCTACACCTTGGGTAACCTTTGTGGTGATAATATAATGCCTTGGATATCAAGATCATTTGTTTCAACCTATTTCCTTTAGTTGATTTTGAAAGCTAAACAATTATAAGACAATGTCATGTCTAGAATCCTTAACATATTGAGATCTGAACTGTCCTGGATACCTCTATGCATAAATATGTTTAATACAGTGGATTGGCAACTATGAATTCATAGTTTTTTTTCAGTCACACTTTTCCTGGTTATATATGTAGAAATAAAGGCACTGTATTGATAGTAGTATTGACACATTTTGTAATGTACATAAAAGTTTTAGAATTCCTGTTGAATGTGACCTTTTGGGGAGATTCCCCCTCATTTTTTTAAAGACTAAAGAACATTTAGGGTACATCTCTCCAAATTTCAATCTTGGAATGTTGTCACATAAATAGATGTCCTAGAAAATTGTCTTCAGCTTTTGTTCTGGTAATAAATCAAGAGTGTTGGATTTCCTTCATTCTCTGCTTCTCTGACAATGGATACCAGAACAAGAGGAGGGGTAAACCTCTATACTCTGGACATAGGCAGTAATAAGACAAATTTTTTAAGGGTCTAACCCTTCTCTGGTCTATATACAAAAATGAGAATAAAGGAAATCCAACATTTTAATTTGTCACCTTTGAAAAGTTTACTTCTTCAATAATATTAAAGTAGGATAGGGTGCAAAAAGGATCAGTGCAACCAGCACAGGATGCACACAAATATACACAGAAAATATTCAGGTGTTATGACCACTTTACTTTTCCTCATATTTGGACAGCCGAAGTTAATGGGTGCAACTAAGCTGTTTAGCAATAAGTCCTTGTGACATCACTGCTGATGGGTTTCAAACTAGTCAACTTTTTGGTCTAACAACAGATATTTTTTTCTTCTGCGTATTAGGTTTATTGAACTGTTAACAAAGAACAGTCCTATATGATTTTCAGAGGAACTTTATAAGACCCTTAGGCAATAGAAACCAGCTTTTGGGTCCTGGCTTATCCTTTCCTTATTTCAGGACCACACATTACAACAATATCCAAAAAAAAACAGAGAACAGAGGTAGGACAAGGCTGCTTGGAGCATGTGACCACATATGCTAGTGAATTTTGCATGTTTAAAGATTTTTGAGGAAATTGACAGCAATGTACAAGCTTTTGAGTGGTCCAGTAATATAAAGTAAGTGGCAAGTTAATGTTTACTTTTTTCTCCAGAATGTTTGAAAGAGGTTTTTAAAGAGTTACATTAGAATGACATACACTGGACTGGATTTGATGAAAATCTGTTCAGATCTCTAGACTCCAGCTGGTATGCACCCAGCGCTGTTGCTGCACTGTCTGCTAATGCAGGTGGTGTTCAGTATGACCTGTCATAAGAAGCAGCCCTTGTGCATCTCAACCTCCAATGTGCTGCATTCCCTACGAGCATCCACCTTCTGGAATTAAAAGCTGGGGGAGACTCTGCAAGATGTTACGGTTAGCCTGGGGCATAGAGTCAGAGAGAACATGGGGGGGAGTGAATCTTAAAGTTACTTATACTGAGCCTGTTAAATCTCCCATTGCCAAGTTGACAAGCTGTTGTGAACAATATTTATACTATGTATGTCTTTATAGCGCTTACAATATATCAACTGTACAATTGTACATCTGAACAAGTTTGTTTTATGATATGTACCAGATTTAAAGCACTTCAGCATTACCTGCAGGCTTCCTAGCTGGATCATATCCAATTTAAACTAGCCCTTACCTATCCAGCTTCTAGCCCACACCTTTCATTCATTGGATTTCAGAGTTTTTCAGTCATCGAGCCTCAGCAATACATGTAAGCATTTCCATCTGAATGGAACTTGCTTAGAAATCCCCACTTCTCCAGACATCCATCCATATGATATTCTCATAACTCCTCCCCAAAGTCAGCCATATCGAAACTGACATCCATTCATTTTGATATTTTCATAACCCCTCTCCAAAGCAAACCCACTGCGTTAGAATAGAATAATCTTGAGAGGAACACTGAGGTCAAGTGCTGATGAAGTTTTTGGAATTGTATGCACAACACTCAGCCGGTGCCTCCTGTCAAGTGGTCTGCCCACACTGCATAGAAAAGCTCAGTTATGTCATTACTGTGTCTAAAAATAAAGTGCGTAATACTAAAAGTGTTGATGTGTAAAAAAAAAACACAAGAAAAATGCAAACGATAAGCAGACTTTGTCTTTTACAGATTTATCCAGCAAACGCCAGCTTTATCTAGCAGTTAAGGAAGATAAACAGAACTTCATATATTGGTAGATGCTAAAACCTCTGCCAGGCTATTTTTTCACTGTCTGTGTACCATTTGAGAGAAAGCCTTTCCTTTCCCAAAGACACAACAGGAAATGAGAAAAAGTATCTTCAAAAGTAAGAGGATTTTTTCTCTTTAAGGACTAAGACATAAATAAAAACTTGTCAAAATGTTGAACACTTCCCTACAAACCTTGCCTAGAGATACATTCATAAGCTGAACCATAGAAAAAATGTTGACTGATGTTAACTGCTTGTTTTGGCTAAGATGATATACTTACCTTACTTTTTCAAGATTCTTCTTCTTTGTGCTCCAATGCACAACTGCGCAGATCCTCAACAGACCTCAATGATACATCAAACATTTGTTGTGTTGTGACATGGTACTGAAAAAGGTTAGGTTCATGACTAAAGTTTTGGTAACCCAAACAAAACTGGACAAATGTACTACAATTCATGTGATTGATTCAAGCAATGTAAGTAATAACTATTAGGAGTAAATGTACTCTAAACATGGAGTGTTGCCTGTTTTCCTGGAAGTATTGATAGGCAGTGCTTTCTCAGGCATTAGCAAATGCTTGTGAAAGTGCATTTTTCAAGTTTATTAAATAAGAGAGGTAGAGTTACAAATATAACAGAATTGTATTTCAATTTACAAAATAAATTAATTAAAAAACTTATGCAAAAATTAAAAAGGTGATTCATTAGACAATATATTTATTATATGAAAGACATTTTATCCCTTAGTTATTAACATGGAAGATTGTATTTTTTTAAGTTTTGTATGCAAATACACAATTAATGTAAATAGTTGGAGCAGTAAAATGCTTTTGGATGCTGCAAGAAACCTCTAAAAAATGTATGGCAATGCTATAGCTACAGCAAACAAATGCCTCCTCCTTGCTGTATGAGAGGAAAGCTACCTAATGTAATGACATACATCTGAGGTTTAGATACCTAAATATCTTTAAAATGTATTAGTAAACGGTCCAGCTCCTCCTAATATTAAAGGAAAAAACAATGAAACGCAACGCTTGAAAAACCTGCTTCTCTATTTGAATGAACTCTTTACAGACAAAGCCAGCAGAATCCATAACTTGTAATATTCATGTTCTAGTAGTAATGGGAGTAATCAGATGCCTGTAATCTTGCCTGTCATATTGAAGAAAATTGAATTCCAAATACAATTAGGTCAACAACTTTAAGTCATGCAAAGTAAGTCGATAAAAAAAAAAGTCAGTCTCGCATATCAATGTGTGTGGCTACTGTACATAATGAAATCTGGGACCCAGGGTTGGATGCACATCTGTGTCAAACACAACATCTTTAAAACCAGGGTAATCTGTGTCAACCACATTGATCTTCCAGCCAGGGTCAAACAAATATAACAATCCTATTTTATTAACTAAAGAAAAAAAGGATAAGGTATATTTTTGCAAAGTACCTAATAATCTTGTTCATGGAATACTTAAAGTAATGGTTGCTCCCAATTTATGTAACATAATGGTCATGACATTTAAACCTATGGGTTAACAAAATATAGTCACTAAGTTTGTAAACCATATAAAATAACAAATATAACATAATAAACAAGATCATATTGACCCAGATGTCCAGTATCAACTGTTTTTGCCAAAATAGTGGTACCCTCTTTATGTAAATTATTGTTTATCAATCCCGGTAAAAGTTTATGTTAAAAATGATAGGAAGATCCACCCCAGCAGGGAAAAGTCCAGGACCGGACGTATTTACGCCTAAGTTCCATAAAATACATACTCTTACCTGGTTCCTTTTTTGACTAAGGTGTTTTCCTCTAAATCTGATGGTAACCATTTTCCACCTCAGTGTCTGGAAGCTCACATCACTGCTCTCCCCAAGCCTGGCAAAAACCACACATTGTGCTCGAATTTTAGGCCAATCGCTCTCATTAATGTGGACGCCAAATTGTTCTCCAAGCTGATAGCCATTAGGCTTTCCAAACATATGCCTTTCCTCATTCATAAAGATCATGTAGGACAAGCAGGAGGCAAGGGGTAATACCCATAAAACTATCCTTCTTACACAATACTCTAGTGCATCAGAGGTTCCTATGTGCCTTTTATCGGTTCACGCTGAGAAGGCATTCGATAGGGTCAGTTGGCCTTTCATGTACGCTGCATTACGTGTATACTGTATACTGAATATATTATGTCAGACCCTGCTAAATTATTTTCTCATAATTACACCCCACTGATTGGTAAATTACAATCGAACTTACAGAAATACAATTCCTTAACTCTCTCTTTGTTTGCTAGGATCAATACGTTAAAAATGGATGTCCTGCCTAAATTGTTATACATATTTCAAAGGGTTCCAATATTTCTCTACGCTATCTCCGGAAAATCCATAATTTGTTTAGGTCCTTCTCATGGAAGGCTAAATGCTCCTGAACAGCGCATCGCACTTTGGCGAAATCTAAAGGCATGAGAGGTGTAGGAATTCCTGACGTTGTGTTGTATTACAAAGCCTCGGTTCTGGTCAGAATGATAGACTGGTTTCATAACAGGGAAAGGAAATGCTGGGTTTTGTTAGAAGCAAGTCTTTCTTTGGTAGACTTGAGATCCCTCCTGTGGATAGATCGACACCTCCTTGGCACTCACCCCCCTCTTTCAGGTCTCAAACTTGATCTCCTGCTTTTTATAGGATAACCTTATTCGAGGTGGTAGTTTTTCTACATGTCCGGGACCCATGACACCTCTTTTTGATAATCCTGCATTTCTCCAGCAATGCATAAAATGTGTTTTTTAATGTGGTCTTTACCAGAAGTCTGTTATCTTGGAGACATCATATATATCATCGTTCCCAGACACATCTGTTTTGTCCAGAGGTTTAACAGGGTTTGAGGCTCTGTTAAGGTTGTCTCCCCCACCCACTCACATTATTTCCCTACTTTATGATTTACTCAATAGGGACACCTCTATGGGTACTCCAATTTACACACGATACTGGGATTCTGATTTGAACATTGTAGTGTCCGCAGAAGAATGGGAGAAATCTTTTGCTCTTGCCCATAAGCTTACTCGCACAAGAAACCAAATATAAGAGTTTATCACGGTGGTACCTATGTCTGGTGGAACACCATCGTAGTTCTCCGGCCATCTCAGACAGATGCTGGCATTGCCTCACAAGGAGAGGTACTATGGTACACATATGGTGGGCATGCCGCTTTTGGGACACAATTATCAAAATCTACAATGAGTGTATGGGTTCAGATATCTCTAATTGCCCTAAGGTTTCCATGCTATCCATGATCCTGGGTTTGATTAAGTCTATTAAATGGAGTGTTCCTCGCCATTTTCCCACTGCTGCCACCATGCTCATCCCATGCTCATCATCAGGTATTGGAAACAATCAGTGACTCCATCCATTAAGGATTTGTTAACAGAGATGGAGAAAATCCACCATATAGAACAATTAGTGGCTGGCGATGATGATAGGCAGGAACACTTCAAGTTTATTTGGTTGGCATGGGATTGGTATAAAGATTCTCCCCAATTCCGCAAGTATCTCACATAGTGGTAGATATTATCTCATTGAAGCGAATGGGCAAAGAAGATTAAGATAACCTAACCTTATACATCTGTGGCATTCCTTATTGTCATACATTGCCCCCCCCCCCACCTGTTCTTCCTCCCGTCCCTACCTGGGCTAATTTGTTGTCTTTTTTTGTTTTGTTCTTTTTATGTTGTACTGTCCTTTGAATACTGTGTTTATATTTGTCACGGTACAGAACTGTGCTTATATTTTATTTTTCTAAGATTGTATATGCTTATCTGTCAGTCTTCTTGTGCAACGGGGTAAGGCACTGGAGGCCTTCTGGCCCTGCGCAACTTGAATTTCCTGGGCTATAATAGTTAGATGTATGTTATGTTTTTTTAGATTGGCCTATGTACCCTTGTTCATGTTTTCTTTTTTTTGCATTTCTTTGTATTTTGTGTTTTTTTTATATAATTCACGGTCTATTATTTTGTATGTTAAAAACGAATATATAAGAAGATATATTTGACAAAAAAATTATCAATGATAAGTACAGCCTGGTGACCGTGGGAACTGAAGTCTCAATGGATGAACTTTCAATGGAGAAACTTCACCTGGAGTTCGCTTTTTTTTTAAACGTATTTTTAAACACGAATTTGCAAGGTCAAATTCCGTGTTTTTTGCATCAGGTCTGCCCGAATTCCCTATATTCGACCCGAATTCACCATTTTTGGGTTGAAAAAATGGACAACCTGAATTCAAACACCAACCCCAATAAATAATGCTTTCAGAGATTTACTGATTTATCAATTATTATTTTGCTTGAATATTTCTCTGGAGATTTGTATAATCTTTAGATGATCGAGTAATTTAGTAATCCAGGCAATACTATATCATAAATTCTATGATTCTCTAAATACTACTAAATACTAATACAAATATATATATATATATATATATATATATATATTTTTTTTTTTTAATATACATACACACATTTGAGATATTTTTTTTTAAAATCCAATCAGCCTTTTAAAGAGTGGCTTATGCATACTGACTTAAATGTGGAGACTCTAGAACCCTAAAGTGAAACATTGGTTGTTATTATCATCTGACATGAAAGAGGCCAAATAAGCTATAAATTGGTTTGTAATTCGCTTTTTGGCCTCAGTGGTAGCAACTTGATAAAATAATGTAATGTCCACTCTGATAAAATCTTCTTCACACAATTGTATGTGTAAGCAAGTAGTAAAGCTCTGTCATAATCCAGGGACATGGCTACTATTTCCCATATATCTTTGTAATAGATCAAAAGAAAAGCATAAAGAGAAAAATGATAGACTAGATGAATTGTTTAAGTTCCATCTTTGGTTGAGGCATTCCCTTATGACAAATGGTATGTCTATTGCAAAATCCAATGTTATTAGTCATTAAGGATTTTTGATATTACCAGGTTACTCTATGTTTACAAAATCATTTTAGATAAAAAAAATTCAATAATCCAGAAATGACTCAGAGGCTGACTTCCAATAAAAAGAGTAGCAGGTCACCTAAATATATGTTTTAAAATGAGTTCCTTCAGCTTGAAATGTCAGAAGTGGGTATAGTTGAAAGATGAGAGCCCCACAGATTATTCAGCTTTAAATGGTACAGCTGGTGTGCATCACCTCACAGGCAAAAAAAATGTTTTTTTGTGTTATAGCAGCCTAAAAATAATAGTAAAGTTTACCTTTCCATATAAAGCAGAGAGCACCTATTCTCTGGTAAAAAGTGAAAATATGTAAAATACATACTTTAAATCAACTATATTCATATATATCATTTAAAATCTAGTCAGATCTCCATATATGTTAACTCTTGGGCCTAAAATAAAACCTACACTGGTCTTATTTATCTGTCTTATATTTCAAAAAAGAAAGTTTAACTAGCCCTATGTATTTATTTGTAACATCTGGATCCTAGTTTTCCATTCAAAGTAATTTTTGAGGTTTCAATAAAGGTCAGTTTAAGGGCTTGAAACAGAAGTAGTGAGGGGGATTTGTGACACCATTCAACCCAATTTTTTTTTATATTGAAAGACATTTGGCAAAAGTTAGTTAGAATTTATGGAACCAAGCAACCTGCCAGCTAGTCAGATTTTGATTACATCTTTTAGGTAAGAGGTCTTGGTAAAACAAAAAACAAAATATACGGGACATTTGAGAAGATGGGTTTTGTGTGTTCTTTTAAATGTGCAGAAAGTGTTCCAGAATTTGGGGACAGCCCTACAGATGTCTTGGAGCCGTGCATGTGAGGAGGTTATGAGTGAGAAAATCATCAGTCATTCTAGAAACGAAAAGAGTAGTTAGGGGTGTATTTTCCTATCAGGTCCGAAAGGTTAGTATGACAAGAGTAGGAGACTTAAGGGTTATTATGCCCTGGGAGGTAAGGTTAGCGCTAAGGTTGCCAAGTATAGAATGTATACTTAATATGGATAGAGAAAAGAAATAAAGAGTGGCTTTTTGAAGACAACATTCAAGACAAGGTGTTTTTTTAATTGGTGAGAAAATGGACTACTGAGTAAACAAAATCTGCCTGTGCTATACAATGAATGATATATTAAAGAAAAATAAAATACTCAGCAAAATACAATATTGTGTTTGTTTCTCTCTTAATCCCAATGTGTTTTGCCTATTGGTTTAGGGGATGTTTTTGGAGACTAATACTAAACAAAACCAGAATCGTATAGACACGAAGAGAAAGAAATCAATCAAAAGTATAAATTGAAATCTCGGCATAATTAAATATCAAACAGGCATTAAAGAAAAACTTCCTGATAATCATTGTTAGTATCAGAGTGTCAGTGATTTATGTGTCAATACCTTGTTCTTTTATCAAAATAAAGAATCATGCTATCACATGAATGTTATCATAATACATTAGTACATCATAAACTCCTATTTGGGACATTCAGGATTAAAAACAATTTCAAGATATGAAAGAAGCTATACGATTCTGGTTTTGTTTAGTATTAGTCTCCAAAAACATCCCCTGAAGAAGCCAATGGGCGAAATGCATTGGGTTTAAGAGAGAAACAAACACACAAAGACTCAATACAATATTGTATTTTGCTGAATATTTTTTTTTTTATTATATCATTAATTGTATAGCACAGGCGGACTTTGTCTGTTCAGTAGTCTATTTTTGCACCAATTAAAAAAACACCATGTCTTAAGTATGACAAGAACTGTGGAGGGATTTGAAGGCAAAGCACAGTAGCTTGAATTTAATTTGCAGATGAAATGGAAGCCAATGAAGAGAATTACAAAGGGAGGCAGCAGTAGAGGAATAGTGAGAAGGATGGATAAGTCTGGCTGCAGCATTGATAATAAATTGTAGAGCAGAGAGTCGGGTTTAGTGGAATACTAAAGAGGAGGATGGTGAAAGTGACAGGACCTGGAAATGTTCTGAATATGGGGGGAGGAGAGGGCAGAATCTAAGGCAGAGGTTTACAAACATTTTGCAAAGAGGTGGTGAGGTGAAAATTTGTGGGGGCCGACCACTAACCAGGGTAATGGGGGCATGGTCTGCACAGGTCCCTTACGTAGAGGATCCCCTGTGATGACAGAGGCTACAGGCAGATGGAAATCTGAACACTGGCTGCAATTGGCCCGCGGGCCTGACTTGGACATGCCTCTTTTAAGGTAACACCGAAATAGTGCGGCTGAGGGAAGGGAAGAATACCAGTGTTATTAACAATTAGGAATATGTCAGGGGGAGATTTGGAATTTTAGAGGGGAAGATGAGTTCTGTTTTATCCAGGTTGAGTTTTCAGAAATCTGGCAGCTGTCCATGATGAGATGAATGACAAGCAGCATGAGACCTTATCCAGGACTGAGGGAGACAAGTCAGAGGGTGGACAGATATATTTGAGTTTCATCAGATGGTACTGTAAACCAAAGGAAGATATGAGATTGCTGACTGAGGAGGTGTACAGAAAAATAGGGACCCGTCCAAGGACCGACACTTGGGGAACACCAACAGGAAAGAAAGTGGGAGAGGAGGAATTACCATTGAAAGAAATTAGAAAGGAGATGACAGACATTTAGGAGAGCAGTGTCACTGATACCAATGGAGTTCATGATTTTGATTAGAAGAGGGTAATCAACAGTATCTCAGGAAACAGAAAAGATCTAGGAGAAGGAGGAGGAAAAAGTTGCCTTATGATTAACTCTGATGAGGTCATTGGTCTCTTTAATAATGGTTGTTTCAGTGGATGAGCAGCTCGAAAGCCAGACTGGAGTGGGTCAAGGAGAGAGTTGGTGTTCAGATAGTCAGTGAGTCTTTTAAAGATAAGGTGTTCAAGAAGTTTGGAGCTACGTTTTTGAATTCTGCAATGAAAAGTATACCTTTTATAGTACTATCAAAGGTAAAATTTATATCATATAAATGGGAAATGTTGCTTTTAAAAATGTTGTACTTTCAAAGTCAACAAACAAGAAGATCTCTTGTTTTTGTTGTTGTTTTTCATATATTTTCCAGTTTATGCTTACCTTCTTTTGGAAACAACTTGTTTCTAGAACTCAGTGGTTCAAAGTAATATTTAAACATGTGAATCTGATAAGGGGCTCACCCCACATTCATTCCCTCTCCATGGGTCCATCTAGTATTTTGAGCTGCAAGCATATTTGAAAGAAAACATATTTTGCTTAGCTCTGGGAAGCTATATTTATAAATTCATCCTTTTTAAAATGTTGATTGCAACACAAAATAGTATATATATGGAAACCTTAAATGTGGAACCTTTACACAAAAAAAAAAAAAAACAAAGAGAAAGAGTTTAGGGAATACAAGTAGAGGCAGGACTGTGGTTTGTTAGACCTCACCCCTAATGAATGGTAAACTGATGACTGGTGGGGAAACATGGAAAGGTGGAAAAGTGCATAAAGCGCAGAACCATACAATAATACAGGTACAGTTATTTCTCTGTCAAAAAGCCGTCATGATTGCCAGGCACAAGACCATGCTCAAAGATCCACATGTGTATGATCAAGCATGCATGTCAGTCACTCACACCTTTTTATACCTTTACTGCTCATCTGATAATGATATTGACACGGACTTTGACTTTTTTAAATTATGACTAATATTTTTTAAATATGGCCACGAGACCTGTGTAAGGGATGAAATAAAGGCCTTGCTAGAGCACCACACCTTTTGGTGGCTTGCTCCTCCTTCAGCCTTCTCAGTGTCATTGGGGAGGTCTGTGTGAGTATGCACACATGCATACTCCATGCACATCTGTTTCGCAAACTCTTCTCTGAGCAGCTCCAATACCTAAATTGGTATTTTAGCAAACCATAACTCAAAACAACTGTATATTTCATTAATCCTAACACATAAAGTGCCTGTGAACAATATATACACATCATGTCACATTACAGTTTAAATACTGCAAACTTCTATGCAGGAGGAAGGATAGTTTTCACGTTTCCCCATCACATTTCACATTTTCCCATCTTCGTTGCACTATAGTTAACCTAATAGTAAACCTACTACCTATTTACCCAGCACAGTAGCACAGGGTAAATTTTGCCCACACCAATAAATGAGGCAAAATAACTGCTTATCACCTCCATCCAACATTTCAATGAATAGAAAGTGTTTTACAGATAAAACTCCTGGAAAGGAGAAACTTAATGCAGCCACCACATTTAGAAAGCTGCTGTAAATGAATTTTGGGTTTTGATATGCTTTTTAAACTTATTCTTTAGAACTGTATGAGGTAGAAACAATCTTTATTTGAATGCACATGCAAATAAAATGTAAGTAAAATATTACACCACAGTAAAATTAAAAAATGAAATCAAAATCCTCATAACGAGCATGGCTCCAAGACTTTTGTAGGGCTGCCCCACTCTCTGGAACTCTTTCCTCCTGCTATTTGACTTGCTCCTACTTCTGCACATTCAAAAGGGCACTTATAACCCATCTTTTCAAACTTGCCTACCCATCATTTTCTGTCTCCCAAATCCTCACTACTTACTCACTATTACATACCCCCTCTTATTGTGTGCTACATACCCCAGATTGTAAGCTCTTCTGGGCAGGGTCCTCTCTTTCTCCTGTGTTATTTATTTGTATCTTTCATTTGCTACCCTTAATAAATGTAAAGCGCTGTGTAATATGTTGGCTGTATATAAATAGAATTTATTATTGAAAAAAACAAAAAAAAAAAACAATGAAACTGCTTCATATAAGATATTCTACAAAGTGTTTCAGAACAGTAACAAAAAAAAAAGAATAAGAAATTGAACATATAAGAAATCCACATCTGCCCCCAAAATACATAAAAACTGTTAAAAGACCAAAATGGATGGCGCTTCATTTCTGACTGCAGGTTTAGCTTAAGCCTCATTTAAATAAATATAAAGATTTTCAGCCAGTTTCCTGTACAGGAATGTCTTTGCAAACAAATGGTTAATATTATTGCCTGCTATAAAACACTAAACTCTACAGATTTCTTTTCTTTCTCTAAGTCCTGACATAGTGACTTTCAGTTGTCCTTGCTGATGACAGAGATCCAGAAAAAAAATGTGCATTTGATACCATATCTGGAGATACTGTGCACGCTTCAAGGTCGGGAGTAATACCATGGTTCATAAAGAAAAATCCCAAAGATGCATTTTAAAAGCCAAGCCACAGAAAGTGCCTAAAAAGAATTCACTCTCCATTTATATTTTCCATTTTTGAAAGGTGGCGTTAAATCATACAGTGTGGACATCAGATAAGAGAAGGAGCTTTCAGAACATTTTAATGCTCGTCTTAATACAAAAATATACCCACAGCTTCTGCTCAAACATCTGCCATAAAAAGTTTTGGAATAGGGTATAAAATAGGACTTTGTAGCTGCTATTTTATGATCTGAAGGTCACGACGACTGATTCTTATGGAAGAGATTCTAGGAAGCGGAATAATACTTACACAGAGTAGAAGGAGGAGGGAGTGAGGTTTACTAGGATATATATTTATAGAGAAAGATATACTTATAAGTAGAACAGTCAAAGGATTTGATACCAATACAAATAGTATTTATCAAAAAAGAATTTATATATATATATATATATATATATATATATATATATATATATATAAAAACAAATATACATATGTGGAGTTTGTTATATGCTAAAATATAGCTACTATTCTCAAGGATTCTATTTTCCTGCATACAGCTGATTTTTATTTCTGTTCTCTTTATTTCAAGTTTTTCTTGGATATAACTACCTCTCTCTGGCTTGAGATGGCTAATAAAGCAAAATAGTAAGTTAGTAATTTATAGGTAAAATGTTATGAAACCGTCAATAGAAAAAAAGAAATCTAGGAGTATCTAATATTTATTTTCAACTTTGTTGTGTTCTTTATCTTTGTAAGATGTCCTTTCAGCAAACTTGTCTACTGAAAGTTTATTGTCCTGCACTACTGCTTTTAAGGTGGCTACACTGACTTGTAGGGACTCCGGGAGCTCCAGCATACTACCCCTATAAGCAGGTTTTTGGATAGGACTAAACCAAATGTGCTGGTGTCATGTGTGCTAATGTATATAAGCACCCTAAACCTTGCATCTCGACATTTCATACTTTTGCTTCCAAGTAAATTGGCTTTGTTGACAGCAGCTTTTGGGACAACAATGTACCTTTAGATATTACTATTATTGAGGAAAATGAATACCTTTGCTCATAGAAGACCTCAGAGTTGGCATTCACAATTTAGAAGGGAAAATCTAATTCACATGGTTCTCCTGATAAAAATCCAGGAGTCCCCTGACCCACCTCCTGGGCCCCGAGCAGGCCAAAAAACAGTTTATTCCTTGACCTTAATAATATTTGTCTTTCCTTTTTGCTCCCTTTTCTTTATCTTTTCTAACCTTTTATTTCTGTATGATATTCTACCTAAAAAAAATTAATAAATTTTGATGGTTAAATTTTTTAACCATCCTTTAAAATGCAGTACATTGTGATCTTTTTTGAGGGGCCATACACTCAGTACACTGCACTACTCTTATTTGTTAGTCATTTTCATATACCGAATATAACCAGAGCAGAGAATGTAAATCGTTGCCAGTGTGGATCACACACCCTCAATAAAAATGCTAAAGTTTAGCAGTATTTTGTGCCTATCCTGAGTCTGTCAAACTCTGAACTCTTCCTCACATTTCAACTGTGGACAAATGCCCCGCTGTGGGCTTGAAATCCTCTCCCATGGAACAAGACAGTGTAATGAATTGTAAGCAGATGGCTCTATGGAGAGTTACAATTCATGCTTTGCTGATCTGTCTGCCTCAGTCAGAGGAGATATAACATACTGGATTTTACATGTCCGCTCTGTGGAACTTAACCCTTTAAACACCGGCCACCAATGAGACTTTAGACAACTATGCAAAATGTGTACACCTAAACTCAAATTAGCATGTAATAAACAAGCATAAAACGTTTACATTTCAGTACCAATGTTACATTTCATTGCACCAATGTTTACATTGCAGTACAGTACAGTATATATATATATATATATATATATATATATATATATATATATACCATTTTCTGTTTTTACCATTTATATTTTCAGTAGGAACAGTGCGAACAGGCAGGTCCAAAAGGGACGGGTTATGTCCCTTTTGCAGTAAAATAAACATGCCTGCCTGTCCTTGCTCTATCGCAGGTGCCACAATCCCCATCAAGGTTCTGGATCTTTAGCCACTTTGTCTGGGCAGGCCAGAATGAGTACATAGGAGAATTCAAATCATAACATATCTTTGCAAGCTCCTATCTTTGTGAGATCAATATTTTCTTTCATTAAAAGGTATATAACATTTTCATACCAGGCCAATGCACTTTCTTTTTTTCTGCTTTCCCTTGTGTTCTCTCAAATACTAAGAAAACTTTTTGCATGAGAAGCAGCATCCAGCTTTTCCTTAAAGCAATTTAAAAATTTGCTGAAACTTCTTCCTTATTCCACATTTTCCCAGACCTTACAGTGAAGAATCCCTTCCTTATTTGGAGCTTAAACTTTTTTTTTTTCGCAAAGAGTGCCCTCTTGTCCTTTGTAAAGATCTTAAAGTGAATATTCTAGAGGAGAGTTCTCTATGTGAACTATTTATATATTTATACAGAGTGATCATTGATTAGTTTAGTTGCCCTTCTCTGCACTCTCTCCAAATCCACAATATTCTTTTTGGGAACTAGTGCCCAAAACTGGACTGCATCCCTATCCTCTCGCATCCTCGAGCGGGCGTACTCTGCCTCTGATGAGTCACCCGGTAGTTCCCAATGCTGTCGGTACATACGGCTGTTGTGTTGGGAGAGTGGCGATACAATCAACAGCAGTACAATGAACCGCACAGGTGATTAATACAGGAAAGTACTTTGCTAGCTTTAGATATTGCAGCTTGGTATTGCATGCTGTTATTAAGTCTATTATCTACTTGAAGAACTCCCAGATCCTGTTCCATTCCGGACTCCAAATGAATTCCCCCTAGACAGTATGAAGCATGCATGTTGTGCATAACTTGACAATTATCAATACTAAATGTAATTTGCCACTTGGCTGCCCAATCACGTATATCTTGTAGATTATGGACATCCTGTATGGATGTAATTCCATTACATAGTTGGTGTCATCTGCAAACACAGAAATGGTACTTTTAATCCCAAACTCTATATCATTTATAAACAGTAAAGGTCCCAACACTGAACCCTGGGGTACACTACTAATAACCTTAGACCATTCAGAGTATGAATCATTAATAACAACTCTCTGGATGCGATCTTTAAGCCAGTTCTCTATCCATTTACAGATTGACTTTTCTAAACCTATCAACCCTAACTTGCATATTAACCGTCTGTGGGGTACAGTGTCAAATGCTTTAGCAAAGTCCAAGTACACTATATCCACTGCTATTCCACTGTTTACTTACTTCCTCTTTAAAAGAGAGTACATTTGTTTGACAACTTCAGGCTTTCTTGAATCCAAGTCCTTCTACAAGACATAGGGCCCACCTACCACCCTCATGGGGTCTGTGTCTGACAGTTTGATCTGAAATATGTACATGATTAGCATACTTAAGGTCATCTTGTTGGGCTCAGGCAGTGTTTCTTTTTTTTCTCCTCCCATAGCTGTGCTGTTGCCTTTCTACTGTTCTATCTAGTTCTCCTTGTGTAAAGCCCTGTCTGCTGGTATATCTTGAGATTTAGTTGAGAGATGCAGAAAACCTTCCTATAGTGGCAGGTAATGATGTGCCATCCTGGAGGATCTGGGATACCTGTGCAACCTGAGAATGATGCAGGTACCATGTAATTCTACTATACAGTGCCAATATTGACAAGGGCACTAGCAAAATACAAGACTGATATACAAAGATGTGTAATAAAACTATTCCCTGTTCCCCTACTTTTTTGAACAGTGTAGTTCACTACCTTTTTTAAGCTTGAGGTCAGAATATCTAAAGTTCAGCTTAAAGTACAATAAGTAAATATTGACATAAAAATTTTATATATATGGTAACTGATATGGATGATATAAATAATAAGATGTTAATATGGTAAGTGCTGCACTATCATGATGATCCGAAGGACAAATAGAATAGTAATTTTGTATAACTTTTATTTTTTTAACTTTTACAGGAATTATAGGTTTATTTTATGCATAATATAAATCAATTTTTGTTTTAAATCTACATTTTTAGGGAGAACACAGCTGTGTGATTACTTGTTTGCCTGGAGTTCCGATTTAATATATGCACATAAAAGGGGACTATAGCCATTAACCATACAGCAGTACACAATATCTCATTTATGCCTTGTTTGGTAGCAGATATTTTTAATAGCTTTGGATGGAAAAGACCAATCTGACATCCTGTGAAGTTTATTTAACAGAGCAGGTCATTGATTTCCCTCAGTTCTGACTTACATTTCCTTGTGTCCCAAGGCAGATTATATTTACAAGTGATGGTGATGAATTTGCTGCTCAAAATACATCACCATAACTTTACATATTAAAAAAGCCTGTCTCTTACTGTCACATTGTGCATTGGAGTTCAACACTAAGAAGATGGAGGATGTTGTAAGCAAGAATCTGTTGTCAGGTTGTAATGAGCAGTGATTTGTAAGCTGTTTATCTCCAAATATGATGGATGTAAAGTGCATACCTACAGATATTACATGTATGCATGAAGGTAAAAAATAGGACAGTGGACAATGGTTCTTTTTAAATGCCAGTTGTCACACTAATCAAAATATTTTTTAAAGGTTGTCAATCTCTGGAATTTTTGTAATGTTCTGAGCTTGTGAACAAAGTAGTGAGTGTGTTGGGATAAATATTCCTTCCATCTCTTTGTTTTCTTCACTGTCTATTCACTGTGCACTAATTAACGGGTTGGTGAGTATAAAACACAGATTTATTCCCAGCACTTGTTGTGTCATATAACCCTTTAACTAGATATAGGATTTACTGCCATGATTCTATAGGCAACTGAGCAGTATATAGAGAATCGTGGCAGCCTGTAGGTGGATTGAAGGATCTTTAAAAAACAGTTTGTTGAAGATTAAGATGGTAATGGGAGATAAAAGGCTCTACCTGAAAATATCCTAGTCATGCATTATTTCCTCAGTGATTAGTCTCCAGTGTGCATGCATTAACATCTCAGTGACCAGTTTCCATTTTATGTGCATTACCAGTGCATGTTTTCTAATACACTTTATGCTGCCCATGCAACTGAGTAGTACTTTGTAAGAAACAGTCCCCAAAGTTCACAAAAAAACTGACAATTTTTAAAAATGTATATCTATGAGGTTCCCTCAACTCCTACACTTTTGTTTGCTGCTTTCCACATCATTAGAGGAGATAGTAAATAATAAATCAGTTTGGGAGTACACAGCAACAGTTAAAGGCCAGCTAAACAAAAAATTAAAAGCAAATTCATAAAGCAATCCTGGTAATTAGTGTAAAATATAAGTATTAGAAAAAAAAACCTTTAAGCCATGGTTTCAAAAGGGAAGGTGTAAATCTCATTTCAAACCAAAGCTTCAGGGCTGACATCCAAAGAAAAGAGGTCACATGTATGCTGACCACCAAAGTAAGCGACCACTTTTACACCAACCACCATTGTAAGAAGGCTTTTCTCCACAGTTCACCAAATAAAAAGGGAATTATTTACTGAACAATTAGATAGGAGTAAATACAATTTCCATAGTCTGTGCTTATTTTCTGGCTGTCAGTATTGTTTGTTTAATATTAGGATTGTCATTTTGAAAGGGTGGGGGTAAAATTACAACTAAAGTTCCTTTAACATAGGCAATTCAGCAAGTACTTGTTGCAAAAAGCGAAAGCTGATGTCCCTTCTGCCAAGAACTGTTCCAACCTGCCACTTAGCTGTCAAATGTTGTGCATTCGCAACTCAGCGTTGGTTGGCAGGGAAACCTTGAAATCCTGGGTTCCCTTGCATGTGCTAAGAATTAATGAACTTCTGCGCATGGGAGTTACATCATCCAAGAAAAAAGCGAATCAAGAAGGTGAATAATCGCAGGTTTAGTTAAACTGGACTATGCTGAGTGTCAAATATGTTGGATATGCACCACTTTATTCTTTTTTATTTAAAGCTTTCAACAACCTACTGATCATATTAATGTACCATGAATTTTAGGCATAATAATTTTTAGCAGATATTACCTCAGGCCTACAAGTATTTTAAGTATTCTTTTATAGTAATGGGGTTGAAAAAGTTTATACTGGAGACTCTTGCCTTTTAGAGGACATCATATTAAGTCAGTACATTCTACTCTTGCTCATTGATTAGTTTACAACAGGCATGGGCAAACTTTGAGTCGTTGGCTTTTTAATCCGGAATGTCAAATTTTGGTACCAAATTGTACACTGGCAAAATATTCTGATCCACAATACTGTTCTCACTGAAATTTAATGTAATTTGAATGTAATTTTTTACTTTTAGGTAATGGCTTTTACATTTATTTTAGCCCATATATTCCCTCTCTATCCATCTGATATTGGCCTAGTCCATCTGTCAAATTGTAGAACTTGTTGTGGCCCTGAGCCAAAAAGTTTCCCCCTCCCTTGGTCTATAAGGAAAAGGCCCAAAAAAGGCTTTGTGCGGTCCTTAGCATTTCCTGTATTCTAATAGGGGCAATGTAAAAAAAAAAGCATTCACTGTTAGATGGGCACGTTTTATTTAACATTTACAGGGGAAACATCAACCAATCTTATGCCTGCACAGTGTGAGATCTGGTGACATAAGCAGAAGCAGGAAGAGGACAGAAGAAAAAGGTGGTTCCCATTGGTTCCTCCAGGATATTGAATGAATCCAGGACTGCACAAGACTGAATAGAGGCCATTTGTGGAGTGACAGAGGGCTCTGCAACAGTAAAGCTAAGATTCTTTTTTTTTAAAAGTTTAAGTATTTTACACTCATTTTGTGTTTTTTAAATGTTTCTGTTCCAGTATTGTATATGCATACTCATTTGAGCTGTGCACCCTTTTCTTTCTGTTAAATAAATACAATTACATGAATTTTAACATATATCAGGTCTTGGCAGTGGCTGTTAAAAAAAAATCCATGACTAGGGTAGCTCGTATCCTGCCCTTCAACCTTCCCCCCCCCTTTACCCCAATACAAACCTTTTCCTTCTCCTTGCCAGCCCAAACTCCCCCCCCCCTTCCAATAAAAACTCCACACCTGTATGCATTTAAATTGGCTGGCAAGCAGCCGTTTATTTAACAAAATTTAACCATTTAACAATTTAACAATACCATAAATTAACTTATCACATAAACAATTAAGATAAACAAACAAACAAACAAATAAATTTAAACAACATTTAAAGGAACTTTTAACATATATATAGCAACACTTTTAACATTAACCCTTACCTAACCAATCTATCACCCAAAACCACTAGGTTGCCGGTCCGGAAGGCAAAATTCGCCACCACCACTTTTCCTTGATCACAAACCACCATGCCATTCTGGCCCCCTAGCAGCACAGAACCACCTCAGGGGCCTCCAACATTCCACTTAACCGAAGGGGAGGGTGGTTCACCACCACCTTGGGTGCCTCCCCCCCAACCGTACTTAAACCAGAATTCTTACCTTCCACCAACCTCAACCGCCCCCACGCACCTAAATAACAGGGCGGGTGGGTGGAAATTTCTTTCTCCAAAAAAATGTGCTGAGGTTCCGTTACCCATTCCTTTTATCTTCTACACTCCTCCCCTTAAACTTTTGACTCCTAGTTCTTCTCCGACCCTCCCTTCAACTGAAATCTAATCTCATACCATGAATTAACTTTTCACGTAAACAATTAAGATAACAAACAAACAAACAAACCAACAAACAAATAAATAAATTTAAATAAATTTAAATAACATTTAAACAACATTTAAAGGAACATTTAACATATATATAGCTAACACTTTTAACATTAAACCCAAAACCACTCATACCATTCTGGCCCCCTAGCAGCACAGCACCACCTCGGGGGCCTCCAACATTCCACTTAACCGAAGGGGAGGGTGGTTCACCACCACCTTGGGTGCCCCCCCAACCGTAATTAAACCAGACTCTTACCTTCCACCAACCTCAACCGCCACAGCGCACTGGTGGGAAATCTCACACCCGTGCGCCCCTCCACACCCGGATTGCTCTTTGTACACCATCCTGTAAACCAAGGCACCACAAATCTGTCCCCACATCATTCAAGTGTACACCATCTTTCCTCAGAAAACGCCAAGTGTCTTCTTCCAGCTCCCTATGCCGGACTACCAAACCGCCATTCCTGGCCACAAACCTCCCCACCTCCTTATTTACCTTAATCCTGGCTTTGTTGATCCTCTCAATAGACCTTGCCCCACGCCACACTGACCGAGCCACAATATCTGACCACACAAAAACAGTTCCCGGGAATTCCAATTGCAGCCTCAAAAAGTCCAAGCGCACATCCCGGACCAAGCCCTTTATAGCCCTCTTCCCCAAATCGTTACCCCCAGCGTGCATAACTACCACATCCGGAGCTCTATCCAGCGCCGCACATCTCCGCACCTCTGGCACCATCCTGCTCCAAAGCATGCCACGCACACCGATCCAGCGAACCGACACTTCACTCCGAGGAAAACCCAGCTGACGTCCATCAGGCCTGACATCCGCCCTTTTTGCACCCCACCAGACGTAGGAGTGCCCCACAATCCAGACCAAGCAACGCTGAAGACCTACAAAAACAAACAAATAAATAACCAACATTCACCAAACCCCACCTATATTCGCCAAACCCCATATACAATAACCATCCAGCACCTCCATACCCCCGAACCCTACAACAAATGAGGCCTGACATATAACCGAAACCTATTTGATTCCCACCGCCCTATTCTTTTGATTGCCTCATAATCCAACCCCCACCGTATTGCCTCTGTAGCAGCCCCAATCCGGAAGGAATGGGAAGAAAAAGCTTCCCCATCCCTGCCCAACGCGCCCAAGCATTTTTTAAAAATCGCAGTGAATTGAAATCTGGACAAGAAGGACCCATCCGCATGCATCAAAAGGGGCCGCCCCCCTATTATTCCCCCTCGCTGCTAGTAAATCCTCCACCGCCTGAACCGGGCAAACCCCAGAACCACACCCCAATCTAAAGACCCTCACCACCAGGCCCTTACCACTCTGATCCGTCTTAGACCGCCTAATCCACAGACTCAGCTCCTCCCCCGAGCACACTATGTCCTCCACCAATATCCCCCCCGGCACAGCCCTTGTTGGGCTAACCAATTCACTTATCCGCATGGCTCCAAAAAATGCTAAACAAAATGCCACCCTGAACAACACCCACTCATACCCACAACTGCACACACCCTTTAATTGCCCCACCAAATCCTGTAACAACCCAAAGGACACTGGCCTCCTCTTATCCCGAGTCTTGCGACCCTTCCTTTAACCTTTCACAGCCTGTCGTACTATAAAGTCCTTTGTCACATCCCGCCAACCTTGACCCTTAAACCAAAACGCCATCCCCACCAGCAACCTGTTAATGGCTGATACCGACACACCCCTGGTAAATACCTGAACCAACCAATATAACAAAACCTGTACTGCCTCACCTACTGTGCCCCCAAACTCCAGCTGCGCACACATACCTTCCCATTCCGCCCAGACCGCCGAGTACGCCCCCCAGGTGCGTTCACTCACCGACCGCCGAATCAAACCTCTTAAAATCCCAACGCAATGTCCCATAACTGCTCCGGACATGGCCAACCGCATTGCTCCGCCTCTGGTGCCAACACGCGAAACCTGTCCCACTGCAAACGAGACAAAGCGTCAGCAATAACATTATACACCCCTGGAATGTGACGCGCAAAGACAAAAATATTATGCTGCATACATCTAAGTACTAACTGCCGCATCAATCTAACCGCCGGCACAGAGGACACCGAAAACTTGTTAACTGCTTGCACCACACCCATGTTGTCACAATGAAAACGAACCTTCTTGTTTGCCAACTCTGCCCCTCATAACTCAACGGCCAAAACAATCAGAAACAACTCCAAGACCACCAAGTCCTTCACCAAACCCTTCTCCACCCATGACTTAGGCCATGCACCCGCACTCCACTTGCAACCAAAATACGCCCCAAACCCGGCAGCCCCCGCCGCATCCATAACCTCCACTGGCCCTTCCAACCACAACGCTCTGCCATTGAAGGATTCCAAAAACACACGGCAAATTCCTAAATCCGCCCTCACCTCCTTGGACAACCGAACAAAATGCGATGGCACTTTGACCCCCGCTGTAGCCGCTGCTAAGCGCCTGCAAAAAATCCTACCCATCCTAATTACCCTGCAAGCAAAGTTAAGCTTGCCCAACAGGGACTGCACCTCCTGCAGGCGCATCTTGCGCCGCCCGCAAGCCCTCTCCACTCCCTCTTTCAAATCCACCAGCTTGTCACGCGGCAGCCGACTCTCCATGGCTCTCCGCCGCCAAAGGCACCCCAAACCGTTCCGCCACATGCTGCAGTGTAGCTAGCAAAACCCTGCACACCAAGCTCCCCGCTGGCCCAATCATCAAAAAATCGTCCAAATAGTGAATGACTGAATCCACTTCTGCCACCGACCACACCACCCATTCCAAAAACGTACTAAACTTCTCAAATAAGGCACAAGAAATTGAACAACCCATTGGCAAACAACGATCCACAAAGTACTCCCCTTCCCACTTGCATCCCAACAAACGCATGCAGCGCGGATGAACCGGCAACAACCTGAAAGCCGCCTCAATATCAGCCTTGGCCAACAACGTTCCCTGCCCATATTTTCTAACCCACCCAATCGCCGCATCAATAGAAGTGTATCCCACCACACAAACCTCAGGTAAAATCCCATCATTCACCGATGCCCCCGGCGGGAAGGATAAATGATGAATCAAACGAAATTTACCCAGTTCCTTCTTGGGTACTAACCCCAGCGGCGAGACTATCAAACTCTCCAGCGGCGGCTCACAGAATGGGCCCCCCATCTGACCCAAACCCACCTCCTTTGCTAACTTCTCTGCGACCACCTCCCCATGTTGCAAAGCTGATTTTAAGTTGCGGGATTCCGCCGGCACCCCCCCTACTGCACTCGGGATCCAAAAACCGTCAGTAAAACCTGCCTCTAATACCCTAGCCGCTTCCTTATTAGGGTACTTACCTAAAAAGGGGCGCGTCCTTTCTACCCTCACTGGCGTCACCCCCTTTTCCAACCCCATCTCCTCCTTTTCCGGCCCCTGCTTTAAAACACCTGGAGATCCCATGGTTACCACCACATCCAGAACATTCATGTTTAAACCTGCAAGCCCCCAACAGGCTTCATTGAAGAGCCAACACAGCCCTTTCTTCCTATTGGCCGGCGCCCCAGCTGTCTGCTGACCGCCGGCCCCCCCTGGAAAAAACTGCTGACCACCCCCTCCCCCAAGCCTAGGACCAGACATCAACTTCATCCACAACCCTATGTCTTTATGATCCCACCACAGCGAATGCCGCACAGCCATCCTTTGACGAAATTGTTCGTCATATCGCAACCACGCCATCCCACCAAACATCCTGTGCGCTTCCCTGATTGTGTCCAAATAACAAAAAAGCGATGCACACAGCTCCGGTTGCTTCTCCCCCAACACGCTAGCTAAAATACTAAAGGCCTGCATCCAATTCCAAAATGTACGTGGAATCAACCTATGCCTCCTCAGCTCAGACTCCTCCTTACGCCCTTCCCCACCCGCTGCCTTATCCAAATTAAACCTCTCTAAAGGCAACAAAGAAAAAATGTCCACATACTCACCTTTCAGAATCCGCTCCCGGAGATCCTCCTTAAGGTGTGCTCCCAAGGGGCCCTCAAAGCAAACGTAAACTTCCCCTTTCGCCGCATCCCCAATACCACCCAGCCCACCCTATGCCCCACTAACTCCCCCTGCCTGGCTGTCTGCCCCCCCGCTGCACCATCCGCCCCCCCTGCCCCATCCTCCTCGCGAGCCCCAGCACCAGGCCCGCATCCTCCTCTTCCGATGATGAAAGTTCCCCCTCCGATCTGGGAACTTCGTCTTCCGGGTCCGCGTCACTTTCGGGTTCTGGATGTTCTCGCGATGATGCGGCGCAACCACCTGCGTCATATCCGGGCGCCGCATCTTCATCCCGGACACGTGGAGCTGCCGCCATCTTAGCCATGCGGCCTTGCGTTCCCGGGCTGGCAGGACGCTGAGCCCGCACCGCCACCAGGCCACCGCGGTCCTCCCTGACATTCCAGGCTGCGTCCCCGGAGGGACCAGCCACACTGCTCCTCCACCGGGGCCCCGCGCCACCACAGGCCCCGGATTCAGGTAAGGCCTCCTCATAGGCCGCATTCGCCCCCCGCTTGGAAACCGCCTTCCTGGGGCCTCCCGACCGGAGGCCCCCAGCATCAGAAGAGGCCCTTGCCCTGGCCCCATCCTGCTGCAGTTGGGGGCTGTGCCCCATGCCAGCCACAGCCCCCCTTCCTTTCACCGCCTTCATACTACCCTCAGGCCGCGGGGTAGATGCCACAGGTGAGGCCTCCCCTCTCAAGGCCTCACCCGGGTCTGAGCGAGGGCTGCGCTCCCTGGCAGCCGCAGCCCCCACTCCAGAACTCCGCCGGCGAAGGGGATTCCTCCCTAGACCCGGTCCAGCCCCAGGCAAGCGGCGCCCGGCTGACCTGCCAGGAGGGTCTCTTGTGGGGCTCCCAGGGTGGCGCAAAGTTCTGGCAAACGGTTTTGGGCTCAGGCGCACCGGAGCCCTAATTCTCCGAGGCTGCAGCCCCTCTAACCTATCCTGCTGCTGATCCACCTGAACCCCCCTAACCGCCTCAGTTACTCTATCCCGCAGCCAGGTTTCACCTTGTGAAGCCGCTGCAACCCTAAATTGCCGCATTAAGGCGTCAATGGACTCCATAATGCCTACCTGCACAAGTTCCTGCTCTCCAAATTTCTTTCTCCCAAAAAATGTGCTGAGGTTCCGTTACCCATTCCTTTTATCTTCTACACTCCTCCCCTTAAACTTTTGACTCCTGGTTCTTCTCCGACCCTCCCTTCCACTGAAATCTAATCTCACACCTGCTCCCCCCCCCTTTCTTCTGAGCAGCATGTGCACCCTGTCATGTAGCCCCTTGCATATTCCCTGCTGCGGGCCTCTCTGTAATCATACAAATCTTATAAATCAAACATACAAAGTTATGCATACAAAGACCAACAGTTTGCTTCTAATGCAATAGCACAAGTTTTAATTGAGCTTTTTACATGTGCCCCATAATATTAGTAATTTCTCTCTTTAGACTAAAGGATTGTTACTGACCCATTTAGGAAAATGCAGGAAGCTGTAGATACACAAGAGGCAGGAATTTGATGAAGTATTAAGGTGATTGCTGAAGGGTGTCTGGAACAATTCTTTGTGACAATACTGCTGTTTCTTTTAGTATGTAAGTGATCCTACAAACTGGAGCCATTAAAGCAATTCTCATCTTCCCTGTCATTTCATGGTATGTACTTTTTTAGTTTTTCCATAGTAAAATCATGCAAAACCAGCAATCATTTTTCTTTTTCAGCAGAACACACTTAACCATTTCACAATTAATGTCAGGAACAATACAATTTGCAAATATGTGAAAAGAAACTGTTTATTTTAAAATTCAAATGTATACACTCAATGTGCAGTATGACATTAGTAATTAATCAAAAGTATATAATATATCCTGGGAAAAAATCATCCTTAAATTGAATGATGTGAAACCTGATTACAACTACATTAAGGACTGGACTTCCTTCTGCTGGCAGAAACTAGTTTATTGAAGTCTAAAAATAAAACATTGCAATCAGGCAGTTCCTTTATTGCAGAAGGGATGGGAAATAACCTCACCTGCCTGATAACAATTTTCTAAATACACTCAGCCGTCCCTGTCTTTTTGAGGGTGCCGCCATCTTCTTTTGTTCCTCTTCCTGCCTCCAGATCTTTTCTCGATAGGCTGGGATTGGATTTGATGTAACTCTTGCACATGCATGCAGGATTTCATTCAGTCCCAGCATCCCAGCATCATACTTTTTTAAGAAGAAGATATCAATCAGGCAGGTAAGTTTGTTTTATTACAAAAAAGACAACACCTGTCCCTTTCTGCAACACCTGATTGCAAATTTTCAAAGTGTAACTGGTTTTACTTTATATGTCTCTATTATATCTCTGTATTTTTACATAAGTGCTGCAGCGAGACTAAAACAGCTTGTGCCTGTAGCACACTAAACTTCTGGAGGCATTTGCCTTTCATGTAAATGGAACTGTGATAAAGAAATTATACAAACATACAATTTAGAAAAAAAAATGTGCTAAAGACTTCTGGAATCTTTATGCATGACTAGGGTACAGCAGATGAAGACATTGTTTACCTTTTTACCCTCCAGTTTATCCCTCCTCTCACCCTACACACACCTTTTCCCTTTTATAACCCCCCAACAACTTTTTCGGATAAACTGGACATAGCAGCTCTTTTATTGTCACAATATTACCTTTTTAATTTAACATACAACAAGAACACTATATTAACAACTTCCACGTACAAATTTCCTACATATTTTAGCATATTTGAAGGTCCATGAAATTCCTCATCTAATACCCTTTACCCAAGATACTTCAGCTCACCAAACAGGCCCCCAGCCGCTACCACACCATCTTTGGGACAATTAGTGGGTATCCTCAGCTCCCTCCTTGCCCCCACGACAACCCAATGTCATATGAGAACAGAAACTTCATACCCAATGGGTTCCCACCCCCCTGCTTTCTTGTATGCATTTTTAAACTCTCATGGACCTACAAAAACTCCCATCCCATCATTATGTTTGCTAGCACCACCTCACCCTCACTGCCCTTTGAAGCCCTTCCTGCAAACTTAAGAACCATAAATCCATCCCAGCCGCATTTAAAGGCACCCCATCTCCCCTTAAGAACTAGTGAAGACCCCTCTCCAGCTCCCAATGTCTCACCACCAAACCCCCTTTGTAGACCAAAAACCTGCCCACATCTTTATTCACTTTTTTGCACGCTTTGTTCAATCTTTGGCACTTAGCATGAAGCCAAGTCACCCTTGCCACGAGTACCACAACAGCACCATTTGCGGAATGGCATACCTAAGCCTCAAGAAATCAAACTTGATGTCGCACATCAGCTCCTGCATAAACTGTGACCCAATTTCATTCCCACCTAGAGTCAGTCAACAATCCGGAGACCTATCCAGGCGAGCAAATCTGTTGTTTTCTGGAACCTCCTGGCTCCAGTGCATGCCTGGAATGCTTATCCACTGCACCTTTGCCACGTCCTGCTGTATACCCAGCTGCTGTCCGTTTGGCCAAATGTCCGCCCTTCTTGCTCCCCAATATACAGAGGAGTGTCCTAAAATCCAGATTAGACAATCCGCTGTGCCTATAATGCAAACAAACATCGTCCAGCCATTTTTCCCATACATAAGACCCCTCTGTTGCCACTCCTCAATCTCTGGACGCTGCACACCTGGTATCGTTACAATAAATGAGAGCGGATATGCAGCTGGAAGCGATTGGACTCCAAGTGGCCAATCTGGTTTATAACCTCTAAGCCTCCACCTAGCTGCTTCCATGTGAAATGAATTCGAGGAATACTCACCAGCATTCCGACCCGTAGCTACTACAGATTTCATGAAGAAAATAAGTCACAAAAGATCCATCTACATTGATAAAGAAAGATCCTTTCCCTTGTGGGAAAATGCTCAAATATCTACCACTGCACCCACCGGGCACGCCTCCCAGCCCTATACTGCACCCAATTCCAAATGCACACCAGTTTTTGACTTACGGACCCATATCACCACCCGCTGCTCCTCTCACCTTACATATGCCTGAAGTAATCTCCCTGACTTGGTCTTGCTAGGACTAACCACTACCCTAAACCGTAATGCCACAAAAAATGTAATTGCAAACATCGCTTGGAACAAAAATAACTTAAAAAATACTAGAACAAACCATGCCCACATGCCTCTGCCATTCCAGCAACAACTCAGATGATACTGGCCTCCTGGGTCCCTGCATGCACTACCTCTCTTGTAGCTCTTTAAAGCTTGTATCAACACAAAACCTTTATTACTATCCCCCACCCTATTAGCTTAAACAGAAAAGCCAATGCTGCAAATTTTTTACTCATTGTGGCCCCAGACTTACCCTGCTGAACATTACACACCAAAAACAACAATACCATTGCCCCCCTTTACTTCTTTTTTCAAAAACACAAACCACTTCCGCTAAAGTGCCTAAATAAGCTTTCTGTTTTCAGACACGCTCAATCAAACTGGCAATGACCCCCAGACAACTCTCCACACACCGGTGGGCAAGGCGTTCCCTGCTCCTCTGCCTCCAGCGCCAGCTCCTGAAACCTCTCCCACTGGAAATCACAAGTGAAGAAGCTGAATTGTTATTAATTGCCTTTAATTAAATAATTATTAATTAAAACATAACTTGCGATCTCTCAAAAACGCACCCCACAATTCCAAAGCTACCACAATTGGAAACAGCTCGAGCAATACCAACCTCTTGCAGAGTCCTTGCTCCCACTACTCCACCGCCCAAGGTTTCGCACTTCACCTGCCACTAAAATTAGCTCCATACCCAAGTGCTCCATCACAAGATCGAGGGCCCCATTGTCCACTGCTTCCCCCATCCATAGGGATTGTCCATTTTATGTTGCTAGGAAATGCTGCCAGACCACCAAATTCTCCCGCAAAACCTTGGTTAAGCGGACAAAATGCCCAGGCGTCCTCACCCTACTAGTGGTTGCCGCAAGCCTGCAGCTGAAAATTCTCCCCATAGACATGATCCTACATGCAAAATTCAACTTCCCTAGGAGTGATTCCAACTCCTGCAAGTGAATCCAGCACAATACTTAGGAAACACAGCCCAGTGGAAGGTAGCTCCATTTTTTCCCCTGCCAGCTCCATCACATCACAAGTCCCAAGCAAAGTAGCATACACCAGCGAACCCGGGTGACCAACACACAAAAAACTCTCCAGGTAGTGGATGATAGAAAAAATCCTAGACACTCCTTTGCCATTCCACAAAAGTGCTGAAGGTCTCAAATTGGCACAAGAAAATGAGCAGCCCATGGACAGGCACTTGTCCAGCCCCTCCCCATTCTCCTAACCAGCATAACAGCTACATCAAAGAAAGTGTAAGCCACCCTGTATAGCCCAGGATCAATAGCATAATTTACTGACCCCCCTTTGGGATATGACAAATGATGGATCATGCGGAACTGGTTAGCTTCTTAGGAACCACTCCTAGTGGTGACACCATCAAATCAGTCCACAGCGGCTCTGCAAAAAGGCTCACCATGCAGCCCAAGGGCCCCTTCCTGGACATCTTGGCCATAATCACCTCCGGATTCAACAATGCCGACCGCAAGTTCCGCGCCCGCGGAGGAATCCCTTCCAACCAATACGGGATTAGAGAACCCACTTCCAACAGATGTACTGCCTCCCTATCAGGATACTTAACGAGGAAATGCACCATGTTTTCCTTACCGGCATCATCCCTCTTACTCCCAAGCTCGGTGGCACGCCCCTTGCCCCTGGTCGGGCAGCAGGATGCCAGATGTGTCCCACTACATCTGAAACACTCATGTTTAAACCGACATGTTGCCCCAAGTTTGCAGGATCCATCATTAAATAGCCAGCAGTCATCTGCAATTTCCCGCCGAGGTACCCGCAGCTCCTGACGCTCACGAGAAACGACAGATGTGCTCCTAACAGGCCCTGGAAGCACATGTACACCTTGCCTTCAAAACACTCACCAGACTGCTGGAGGCCTCCCAGCTCCTCAATGCCGAAACCCTGAGCTGGTTGTTGTCACCCTCCTCTTATGAACCAATATCTCTCCCTCAGAGCTATCTTCAGGCCCTTCTCCATGAGCCTCATCGCCATCTTTACCCACTTCTTGCCTGGAGGCTCCACCAGAGGGACAGCCACATGCTCCTGGGTCCTGTGTCGAATGGACTGGGCCCTAGTTCCGGGGGCCCAGTGACATGTCCGCTATGGGGTCCTGCCATAGTGGAAGATTCCTCAGGCCCCCCACCTGCCACATTTGGAAGTCCCCTGGCAGGGGGGCTCGGAGGGTTGCTTGTGGGGCTCCTGTCGCAGCGCTGGACCCCGGGGGTCAAACTAGACTCCAACGCTCTGGCGGCCGAGACAAGCATATGGGCTTGCTCAACCCACAGCATCAAAGAGGCCACCTGAGCTTCTAGCAGGCCACTCTATGCATCTCTGCAGCTGCCCGAAGGCGACCCAGCAAGTCATCTACTGCAGCCATAGTAGTTACAAAAATTCTTCACCCCAACTATCTTGTGACTGGCTTGCCCCACTCTTAGCCCCCCTTTTTATCACCTGCCCTTTGACCCCTCTCAATAGGCCAGCACCACCCATCTCCTCATATTTCAATTCCCTGCCCTTACTTATATTTAACACTTACTTACCCTGCCTTCTTTCCTAACCCTAATGTTGATGTCTGTTTCCCTGCTAGTAGGATGTACTCCTTCGTTTTGACTTTTTGTTATCAAAAAAAAAGTTAGAAAAATTCTAAATTTTACTTGTAACCAGAATATAAATAAAACAAATTTCCTACTCTTTCCAAAAGGGACAAACAGTTGTGGCTTTAGATAAACTTTCAGGATAACTGTACTTCAGAAGTTATAAATTGCTCTCCCCAACTATATGAATATATGTATATGTCTCACCCCATCTGGGTTGTTCCATTAGACAGATACACTTACTTCAAGTGGTGGGTTATTAATGGATGCTTCTGTACTACTTTATTATACACCCACCTCCTACTATGGTCCTTGGTTTACAGGAGTTTAGATGATCGGAGTTTGGGAATGCTATTGACATTTCTTAAACTGTAGGTGGGAGGCGGTGGATAGTTGTACTTTATTTTATATGTACAGTTATTCTTTAAACATTTGTATACTTGGACCAAATTGGTCAAGACTGAAAAAGATGACAGAGCAGTCAGTATTGTTATTTAAACGTGTAGCTCATATATTTATGTTGCTTATACAATAACATTTTTGTAAAATAATAAAACTTGGATTTACCTTTTTTAATTATATTGTTGTCCAGTATGCTTTGGCCAGATTTTTAAAAAACATAAACAGGAGAATTTAGTAGAGTGGAAAAAGTTGTGGATATTAAAATATTCAAGTTGCAAATGTGTGTGTGGTGTGTGTGTGTGCGTGAGTGCGTGCGTCTGTGCGCGTGTGTGTGGCAGTGTATCTCTTCTGGTTTCTGGACAGGGGGTCAACCCATGTCTGATGTAGATTTTCTCATGTGGATATCTTTGGGTTAAGATACTGTATGTTGTCCTTTGTTTTTGTTTTCATAAAAAGTCAAATAAATACCTACATGTGTCAGATAAAGTTAATACATTTTTGGGCCAATAGAAATAGACTGTTGTATGTGTATAGATTATTATGGATTTTTTAAATATTTGATATCAATTAATTGCAGATGGTTTCATCCACACATAGGGTTTAAAATTAGGTTAGTAATGAAAAAGTCAAGGTCATTTTATGTTATGGGAGTAGGACACAACTTCGGCAGTCCACTATATTGCCTATCTGGAATACAGATTTAGTTTACAGGGGTACATCATTTGATGTACAAAGATGTCAGGTAGTAAAGAAGATAGAGGTGATTAATGAGGCATTGGAAATTAGATATTTTTTCTTTTTCCTGTCTCCAGTCTTCTTTCTTAGTTTTTTATATGCTAGATTGTCCAGAGATTGAAATTCAATTGTGGTGCTCCATAACATAGATCTGTGTTGTCCAGAGGTCAGCCTATATTTTTAAAATATCTATTTACTGTTTCAAGAGAACACTGAGGACTATAAGAATAAAATGGGCGGTAAGATAATTTTTTATGAGACCTCTGGAGAAAATTCTTATTGAGATGAGAAATGATACTATGAAATGCTTACTTTTGCACATTAAGTTGTTTCTGTTGTGACATTTTAAGTAACAATATTCTGTTAATGAAAGTTTAAAAACTGACCATAATAAATGAGATTTAACTTCTGTAAATAATCAAAGTGAAGAATATGTACTAGTTTATTAGTCAATGTCTTAAACAAGCCAAGCTATAGCTATAAGGAGCACATTGGAATTTGTAACTTCCTTTTTAGCTGTGCAAACAGATGCTTTTTAAAACATTTATTAACATTAATTATGATGGGTATCTGGATCTGGGGATTTGTTTCAGAATGAGTACTAAAGGTGAAGGTGTACCCAACAAAGGCATGCAAAGGGCTGCCTGGAGGAGGCTTGTTGTTTCTCCATTACTGAGTTACCATGCCTTGTTCCACATTGTGGCCCTGATTTATTAAAGCTCTCCAAGGCTAGAGCTGGGCAATCCAGCAAACCCGGAATGACTTAAAAGTTAGTTGCTTTTTGTTAGCAAATGTTTTAATCCTGGGCCAAATCCATTGCAGTTTTGTTGGATCAACCAGGTTCACTGATGAAAGTGTATTCTCTCCAGCCTTGGAGAACTTTAATAAATCAGGCCCTGTGTCTCTGTGTGGAGGTATCCATCTTGGTAGAGGGACAGGTCCTTTGTTTTCAGAGCAGTAAGCTGCCCAAGTAATGATCGTAAATCTAAGATTTAGTGGGGTACTAGAGTGGTGGAAGAAACATCAATCCACAAAAAGAAATACTTTAGAAACAGGGAACACCATGGGTTTTGAAGTATATCTTCTCTTCCGCAAGGTAAACAGTGAGCAGCACAGTTTAACCTTCCTGGCGGTATGATTATTTTTAAATGTCAAATCAGTACATTTGACATTTAGAAATACGTCTAATTGCCCCCTGATGCACGCAGCCTACACCCACGTTGCATACTCGACCAGCATCTGCATCCCCTAGCCTCGCGCCTCCATTGTTCACATGCCAAGATGAGAGGCCAGGGGACGCAAAATGCCAGGCATAGCCAATGGAACGCTGATGCCAGACGAGCATAATCATGTAAACACAGATGCCGGGCTGGCATCACTGGAGGACGCCGCGGGCTCGTGAGGACATGGTAAGTCCACAATTCCACCCCAGTGTGGCTCGGGGTTATCATTTTCTGTAAAGAAATTTCACCCTGAGCCACACTCAGGAAGGGGGTAAAATGATCAAACAAAAAATGCACCATCCTATATATAGGATTTTGTGTGAACACTTCAGGGAATAAATAGATCGACATCATCACATACCTATCATCACATTTTTTTACTTAATATAAAAGGGTAGATAATCCTTGTTATCTTAGCATTTAAAGAGGAGACCCCTTGTCTGAATGGGAAGCCCGTAGATTCCTGTGATACCTATGTCACATATCCCATGAGGCTGCAGGTTGCTTTTCCCGCATGCACAGTGAGATGGGCACCTTTTTTTTTTTTTACATTTTCCGAAAGTGCATCACCCAATCTCGTGCCTGCTCAGTGATCTGGTGATGAAGACTGAAGACGGGATGACTCTATTTTAAAGGGGTTTACAGTCTAATGTCCCCACCATAGTCTTATACCAATAATACAATCTAGGGCCAATTTTAAGGGGAACCCAAATAACCTAACTGCAGGTTTTTGGTATGTGGGAGGAAACCCACACAGACATGAGAAAAACATACAAACTCCTTGCAGATAGTGCCCTAGCCGTGATTTAAACCTGGGATCCAGCACTGCAATAGCAAGAGTGCAAGCCACTGGGTCAACCATGCTTTTCATGTGGTAAAGGGTTTCAGGGAATATGGCTGATGAGGAGGAAACAAATAATTTTCTTCTCAAATCATTTTAGAACTTTTTATGAGTCTTGGAGCCTGGAAACTTTGTAGAACTTTGGTGAAATTAGCCTATTAGTGGGCAATAAACAAGTAAAACTAAGGTTAAGGAGTATGAGAAAAGGGAGGAAAAAGAGGAGAGACATTCCTACATGCTGGGGTCTTGCCACACCTCACTCATTTGAGAAAGTGAGTTATACATGCAAAAATAATAAAGAAGAACCGTGGGTCCAAGAAACTACACAAAGGAGGTGTTTAGTTTGGCAACAGGTATAGTGTATAATTATCATACAAAATACAATTGTCTTTCAACTATTATCATAATTGCACACGTGGTACAGTCATAGAGATATTCAAAGGTACTGTCATAGTATACAACATATAGGATAAATTCCCTGATTACTTCATCAGGGTGTTCTTAATCATGAAGTACTAGATAGAGTGCACAAAAATAGGATAATCCAAACTTGATGACATTATATGTGTCAAGGTCAATAGCTTGTCAAAATTTTTTATACACAACCGTGTAGTGTCATTAACGCGTTACGCCAATTAAAGCTTCCTCAAGGATATCATAAAGACTTTACGGTCTGTATTAGTGCATAGGCAGGTGTCATATAGATTGACTGCATCCTAATTTTAGTGCACTCTGTCTAGTACTTCATGAATATTTTGTATGATATTATTACACTACACAATTTTGCCAAACTAAAAACCTCCTTTGTGTGGTTTCATGGACCCACGGTTCTTCTTTATTGTTTGAGGTTAAGGACTATTTAAGAGAGAGGATAGGTTAGTCTATGCATTTATTTGTTATTGCTATGAGTACCTAGCTACATCTGGGTCTCATACTTCATTTAGTGAAAAGGAATCAGAGGCACTGCTATAGACCCTGTAAATCCAAGGCAGACAGACTGTTCTTATTAGTACACATGTATCAGTTATAGCATATAAGAGGTAACCCAAAACTGGATGCCCCACTAGACATTATTATGGAGGAAAAGTAAGAGGAAAGGCATTAAAGCCTGCATCAGGACTCCTTTACCCCCACATGGATTGGTTTGAATGCAGTTCCACCATTATGTTACATCTTGTGTGTTGTGTATATTTAACCATACCAATCAGATGCTGCATTATCACTTCTCAAGGAGACCTATTTAAATATAATAGAAAATATGAACTGAAACTTCAAATATTAAGGTGACCTTTTTTTTGTTTGCATCTATAGAAAATAACCTTGACATTTTAGTGTTTGAATATATACAACTACAGAACCAGAACTGAATGTACTTATATAATTTGCATGCCCACATTTGCTTTTTTATATAAATCTTTGCCAACTGAAATTATTATTATAAAAACTTTAAAAGCAGCATTTCTGGCATAACCCTTTGTAATAAAAAGTAGTATAAATTGTACAGAGCTATAATTAGGTTTGAATGCTGAATGCTACTGGAACAGTGAAATGGGTTAATGACAGTGGAGTGTGGCTAAAGTGCTTTCCTGTATGACTGTGCTTTGTAAGTCCCTGATCTCTCACAGCTTCCCAGGTGTCTCAGGGACCATCTGTTCCAAGAACATCTTACTTTTTTCTTTAACAGTCAGCATTTTACTAGTCCCCACAGATTTCATTCACCATGTCTTCCTATTGTCTTTGGCGACTCTGAATTTGCTGAGTTTGGTCAAGAGGGAGCATGTCCCAATGGTGGGTGGAGGATAATCTCTTGTGCTGAACGAAGGCACTGATTTCTTTAGATGGAAAACAAACCAAAACAAAAAACATAAAAAGTATTTGTCTGCCATAATCATTTTTTTAATAATTTTAATTTTTAATTATCTCCAGGTAACCAGCTTTATTTATCATAATCAGTATTTTTCCCGAAACTGCTAATTCTAAAATAATGTTATCTATATTTTGGAACTTAACCAGTTGCTAAAATGTCAGACCAATTACATTTCAGTCCCAAACCTTTGTGTCACAAACCTGTTCAAATGCCAGTGCTCATTCAGACCTAATTTCCAAATTCTAACACTCCAGTTTTAGGAATTTAGAAAGTCCCCACCCAAGGACTTAAGTATGCTAAGGTATCTAGAGAAGAAAGGATTAACAAAAAACTAGATTCCTATAAAATCTTGTCTGTACCAGGGCAAGCTGGAATAATAAAAGGCCAGATTGTGCAGCAAGAGCAGGTTAAGGGATACCTAAACAGAAATCTGCCAGCCAGGTAGGGGTATGCAAAAGTCAGACAGGTGAGGTAAACAAGATTTGGTCCAGGCAGCATGCAATAGAAAGACAGAGAGAAGCAAGGTGGAAATTTATTAAAATTGCTCCTAGAGAAGCTAAGGGTAGTATGTGACCGAGAGAGCTTTTTTCAGCCACAGGTTAATCAGAGGTCAAATGGTGGGCCCTAAATAGGACCCACAAATTACTTGTAGATCTCAGGATCATAAAAAGGCAGATTCCCTAGTGTGCTCTCCCCTCCCCTACATCCAGAACACAACAGGACAGAACTACTAAAAGTTGGAATAGCCCCCACATATCTGCACAGTCCTTACTAATGGCATTTTCTGTCAGCTTCCCTGGGATGTCGGTTGGGAGGGAAACACAGCCCACTGGAGATCCTTTTCATGAAGTGGAGCAACAAAAGGGTAAGTGGAACCCTGATACTTTGTTCTAACTTATCATTGAGAAATAAGTTGGAGTTGTAAGTTACTACTTTGGAAATAATTTTAACAAATATGTGGTAATGATAAAGCAGGATTGTGTTAGGGCATGAATAATACCATATTACAGGTCATCATTATATATGTCCATCAGCAGTTCACTAACATTATGGTAACATTTACAAAAAATTATTGTGTATGTGTAACTGCTTTTGATCACTAAACAGAATTAAGTGGTTTTTCTAATTTCATTTATCTTCAAATGATTAGAAATACATTTGCGACTTTGAAACGTTTTCCTTTTATCAGTTACCCTAAATCAGCCCTCCCTAGAGGGCATTTATAACCCCAGTACATCTTTTGCTGCCACAAGTTTTGTGGTTCTTAGCCAATTAGGAATAGAGCCAACAATGATAATGTGTAGCACATCTTACATTATTTTACTTACACTGCATAGCGATGTAGAAAAAATGAAAATGTCCATAAATTCAAGCCCCCTTTCACCTCATTCCAAGAAAATCTCTCTCTTAACAGGGAAAATATTCTTCTTGCTTTGCATAGGGAATAACATAACTTTCTGAATCTACAATCGCTTATCAAATACATAGAACTCACTCTCACTGATATGGCTGACAAGACACATTACTCTTGGATGATTCAGTCTCTTAAGAAGTTCTAGATAGACATATTGATATAGATCCTAAAAAGATATATTTGTTAGCAGTATCAGCATATAGCCATGCAGTAGCACTAACCTCAATCTCCAGAGCCCAAGAGGCATAAGTGACAGAGAGAAGAAATAATTGCCTAAAGATTTCAGTAGATCTAAGATATCTGCAAACTTGCCAATCTTGAAAATAATGTCAGCATTTATGGCAAAGGCCTCCATTAAATTATATTAGGTTCCGTACCAAAATCATGTCAAGTTACATTACAGTAAGAAAAGCACCGTGACTGAGAACTTGGTTTTCTGACCTGGCATCAAAGCAAAACTGATGCATGATCCCATTTAAGAGTAAAACTCTCTTTGGGAACAAACTGGATTCAGTCATTCATCCCTTTCAAGGCAGAGGTAGTAAGGAGTGGGTTATGTCCATGATCACATGGTCATTCATGATAGTTTATCAAAACGCATTTTTCCAGCTTTGTTACCATGAGGAATCCAGCTTCCACTGTCAAGAAGGTGATACTTTTTTCATATGTAAAATACTAACATAAACAAGCTATGTCAACAAGCCATAATGCTGGTCCCCAAGCAAGATCTTTTCCTGGGAGTATATGCTCCAACTTTCATGGTCAAAAAAATGGAGACTGAAGAAATGTTTACTGAAACCAAACAAATCCATTAAAAAAGAGAAATTTTAATAAGTAAACACTTTTAAACCTTAAGGGCCATACAGTAAGTCATCTAACTTTAAAACTGGGCCCTCTTTGTTGGCCTAAAGGACACATTTTCCATATTCCCGTGAGAGAGTTGCATTCAAATTTTGTTTTTTACAGTTGGAAAAAGGCAATTCTAACTCATATGCCTCTTGGCTGACCATTTCACTCAAAGAAAAAGGGATAAGGATCTTTTATTATTTGGATGACATTTTACTTCTAAAAGTGTCAAAAAAGGATATATTATGAAGAGACAATGATATAGTTCTGCAAATCCTGGATAACTTTGGATGGCTAGTAAACACAGATAAAGGACAGCCTACAGCTTCTCGGAACAGTTTTACCTGGGAGAATAGTCCTAGTGAGGGTATTAGAAGAAAGGTAGTGAATCATCAGCTTCTACCTCTTCATCCCATGCAATGTAGCAGGGGCCTGTTTTCTGTCCATGCCCCTTGCATCTTTCTCTTCTCAAAGACTATTAACCTTAGGTTCAGAAAATCCAAGTTATTTAAGGCAATGAGCCACCTGAAACCATCAAGAACGCCTATCATTCCTGGTCACCATCACTATAGCTGTGAGGATAAATACCTTCAATAGGAGTAAAAGACCCCTTCCTAACCTCCAGCCCAGACATGGTTGTTCTAGCACCCATGTTGGTGTTTACACTCAAAGTATCTTCAGCCTCTGATACCAACCAACATATCATTCTACTAACTTTAGCCAAGACGACACCCAAGTGAACTCTGTAGACCCTAAGAAAACCATCATGGCCTACCCCAAGAAAAAGGCCTTTTTCAGAACTTGAGGACATTTGTTTGTACTCTTGTCAGGGAAGTATAAAGGAAAATGGACTTCGAGTTGACACATAGCTTTATGGATACTCAGGGTGATAACTCTGGCCTACAGGGCTTACAAGTGCTTATGTCCACAGTACTTAACAGTTCATTCTAAAATAAACCTATCCACCTCCTGGGCAGCTGTATGCAAAGCTCTCTAGAAAGGATCTGTAAAGCTGCTGTTTGGTCTTACATTCATTACCTATTATTATGTGGAACTGACATCTTTAACTACAATTACAAACAACAGAAAGTCTTATATATTGTCCCTAATACTAATTATTGAAAATATCTCAGATTAGCTCAGAGCAAACAGGTGCAAGAGCGTGCACATACTTATGTCCATTGTGCATTCATGAAGGAGTACCTCAACAGATCCAGGCCGGACTTTGGACATGCCTGCTCAAGAACTGAAATGTAGCAAAAGAAAGGTAAAGGCTAGGGACAGTCAGGCTGGAGAGGAAAAGGCTACATGATGCTGGATATTCTCCAGCCAGGAAATGAGCAAGGCTGTCTGACGTCTAATGCAAAATATGAAAAGCTTATAATTTGCAGTGAAATCTGATTGAGCAACTTTTGGTAAAGCTTTATTTTCCAGAATAAAAAACAAAAAATCCCCCCACAAATCTAATTATTGTTCACAAGCCGTCTTGGCAAACAGTAGACTGGGACGTATGAGGCAAAAGTTTACTAATACCAATGTCATAATTATTATTATCATCATCATAATTGCTAATGAGATTGTAATATATATATATATATATATATTTATTTAGGTATGTATGTATATATATATATATATATATATATATTTATATATGCTTAAAATGTCTTATACATTTCGGTATATCCAACGTTTGACTAGCCTTGCCACATCCTTTGTTTACAGTAAACCAGGTTGTATCTGATTTTTGGTAGGTTTACAAAGGGAAAAAAAGCAGCAACGCTATTATCCTGAGCAAATTTTGAATGAAGTTAAAGCTAGGTGTCTTGTTTTCTAACAGGAGTATTCTCTTGACAATGCTCATCCATGGTTAAAAAGTACTATCAAGTTGTTTATTTCCATCTTACAAGCAGAATTCAGTCAGGTTCACGGTTTAATGGCTCTTGCCTTTAGAGGATCACTGTAGTGTTAACACCACACTGACATTCACAGAACATTGTCTTATTTGGAACCCCGTCAGATAGCAGCCAAAAAAGTAAAATCACTGTGTATGTGACAGTATCCAAAAGAAGAAACTAGCAGCTAGCTACTGCCATCCAGAGCCTTAACCTAACAATACACTTTGAGGTTGTATATGTAAAAGGTTACCCTTTAATTTAATTGTAATGCTTGAAACACAGTTTATAAAAACTGAGTCTTGAAGGTTTTTTTTCTCCTGCTTACAGTTTAAAGCTAGGTACAGATACTAATGAATTGTCACTAGAAATGTTTGTTAGTGATAAAATTGCATACATAAATAAAATAGCACCTTGCATATATGTATGCTTTTATATATGTTTATAAATCATTGTAAAGGCTATGCACTGGATTCAAAACATCTTTCAATTAGTTTAAGTCTTTAATAGCAAAAATGCACTCACAGCTTGCTTTGACAATCACACTTTTCTTTGCCAAGTCAGGTACTTTCTTGCTCGTTCAAGCCTGAAAGCAGAGGGATATGTTGACTTTTAACTCATAAGAAAAGACAATCATTTGCACTTACCCTTGCTGGTTAATTTTTTTTGAGGCTTCCTTTAATCATTACTCTAAGGGTTCAATTTATAAAGTGAATCAGACATTCACTGAAATATGACATAGTGAATCAGACATTCACTGAAACATTCTCTGATGGAGAATCTTTTAGGTCCATATTTTTTCAAGGCAGTAATTGATTTTCCACCAGGAAGTATTTCTCTAGCAAGGTTTTTTTCCTTGTTCCACAGCTTTCACTTGATGACTTGTGATCTGATAACTGGAGGAAATTTTCATGAAGCAGCTGGAGATGTTTTGGAGCAAAAGCAGGAAGGTTTCTCCAAAGCTACAGCTATAGAGCTAAAAGGTTATGGGCACAGTATCTTTATATCTAGGTATGTTAATATGCAGGAAATGCACTGTTGTTTTCTTTTAAGATTAATTCGAGACAAAAGGTCAATTTTTCAGGCTATTTTTTCAACATCATTTGCATTTCTACATGTTCTATTTACCATAGTAAATCCTTAACTTTTGACTTTAGATTGACATATATAATACCTTATGCTTTTTATCACTGTGAAGGAAAGTTTGAGTGCTAAGAAGCTAAAAACAACTAAGCATGCTGGATGCCAGTATATATTAATTAAACCCTAACATGTACTAAAGTACTGCAACTAACAGACCCTAATCTAAGCGAAGTAAATTCATTTCTTAACATCTAATATTGTAAGCCTTTGTTATTGTTGTTTTCTGAGTTTGTCTTATCTTCTTTCGACAGTAAATGTCATTTAAATCTGGTTAAACCTTGCAGTTTGAATAATTAATCAAACTAATAAAAAAAAACTAATAAAAATATAATTTTGATAAATACAGCCCAGGAAGCGTGTGAACTTGAGGTCACAGCTGTTTGGAGGCACGCGAGTTCTGAGACTGCAGGCGAACTCCAGATGTACTCTCAATGGAGTTTCTCCATTCAGAGTTCATCTGAGTTCAATTTCCACGGTCACTGGGCTGTACTTATCATTAATAAGTACAGCCCGGGGAGCGTGGGAACCTGTGGTCACAGCTGATTGGAGGCACGCGAGTGCCTCCAACTAGCTGTGACTGCAGGCGAACTCCAGACGAACTCTCAATGGAGTTTCTCCATTGAGAGTTCATCTGAGTTCAGTTCCCATGGTCACCGGACTGTACTTATCAATGATAGCTCGGGGAGCGTGGGAACCTGCAGTCACAGCTGATTAGTCACAGCTATCTGGCAACAAACTCAGAAAAGCTTCCTATGTACTATCTTTAAAAAAAGCACATACAAAATATTGATACACCCTGAAGGTACTTAATAAGTTATTACCACTAGTAATTTCTGTTGGAGATGTGGCTCTGAAGTAGGTACCCTACACCATATTTTTTGGTTCTGTCCACGCATAGTCCATTAGTGGCAATTAGTAATTAGGGATGAGCCAAAATGCCTCTGACATTCTCATGAAAATTTCCCCGAACTTCCGATGGGCCTGCAAAATTTCGGCGAACCAATTTTGTGAATTCCATTGAAGTGCAGGTTGCCACGCTCCTTGGGCTGTATAGAAGAAAACTAACTGCACTTTCAGAAAAGGCATACCTATTTTAGTGTATATAAACCTAAAAATTGAAGTAAACAAAAAATTTGTTCAAAATTGTTCCCCAGTGTTATCATAAGATTATTATCGTTGTGTGTTTCTTTTGATTATTTTTCTTTGTTATCCATCTCTTTTTTTTTGCTCTATCTGTATTTTATTTATGTGTAAAAATTAATAAATATTCATTTTAAAAATGTAAATAGATTTTGGTACTATAACTTTTTTTAGGGTTGCCCGAGCTTGGGAATGACCCCCAAAAAATAAAGTCTATAAAGTTTAGGAACCATTGCAGCCACTGCATACAGTTTTCAATTATATCAGCCAAACTCACTAAACACTTTTTATCCCCAAATATCTTTGCATTGCATGCCGAAGGTTGAGACAAACAATAGGATGCAGTATATGTTGGTTTTTAAAGGTGAAAATGATTATTTTTATATGTTTTAATATTCTTCTCAGCTCAATGCATGCCTTGCAGGGAGAATAGCAGGAACTAAGACCTTGATCACACAATGGGTTGTGAAGCAGTAGGGTTATAACACTTCTTAAATGTATGAAATTAACTGCCTGCATCTAAATTGGCATTTGTTCATAATGTTTGTCAGGAATTTGGTCAAACTGGTGAAAGAGGGAGCAACATCTGGGAACACAGAATCTACCAAAACAACTGCTTATCAAAACTGCCTCTGAACAATCTAATTTATTTAAGTAAAGAAACATTGCACTGATGGTTGATCAGGGGTTGGTAGGCTGTCAGGGTGAACTAAGCCTTACAATGATATGATACAATTATATCATATAAGGATGAATGCAGGTAAAAAAGTGACCACAGGGTGCCAGCATAACAATGAATAACAAAAGGTCCTAGAATTTTTTTTTTAATTTAAAACTTTATTAGGTAAGTACAACAAGGGAAATATACAATACATGCATATTGAACACAAAGATCAAAACAAATTTGTACATTGTACAGAACACGTACAAAAGAACAAAATGCAATTAAAATATCACAGTCATTATTGTTCCATCAATCAGTCAGAGAATTCTCCTACAATCTGCAACAGTCTTTTGCCAAAAAAAAGTGTAACTTTTTGCTTTTAACACAATATTAAGGAATCCCAGTGGACCCAACCCGTAATTTTTCTTTTGTTTTTATTACAAAATACAAACTTTTACAGAGGCAGGGTGGAATTTTTGTAGGGGAGAGAATATGGGGGATTCATTGGGATTTGATTGGAATTCCTAAAGCCTAGAGTTCAAAGAAGAGAGAGAGTAACACTGACTGTCTTAGGAGAGGATGAGATCCAGGAAAAATCAAGAGTCAGCATGTATAGCTGTCAAGTAGTCCGAGGATTCACGGAACATGGTCCAGTAGAACATCTCCAGTTTGTAGCCTCCTCATTATCTCTAAGAGAGGCAGTTAGGTCCTCCATCATACAAAGCTCGGGCTATTCCTGGAGACCCGGAGTGACGCCACATTGCCGGTATACATGTTCTCGCTGAATCCATTTATCATATTAAAATGGATTTGCAATAGATCTTTAGATAGGGTTGTAATATAGAAAAAATTTAAATGCAATTGCACTGTCCAAATAAGTAAAACCTAATAACACTTCAAAAATGTGTGGAAAAAGTGATTTTTTTTTAAATAAGAGGTTGAATCTTGCCGTATCAAGGACAAGTGAGTAAAAGATTGCAAGGAGGAACTGGGGCTAGCTGGATTCAATATTAAGCAGAACTAAACTGAAAAAAAAACACACTCATCTTTAATTCCGCAGATCGCTCAATCTCGCTGGACCTTTCCTCAATCGGGTCCTGGAATTCTTCCTCGTCACAACACAGAAAAAGTGCCAGGCCCTACTAGTCTTCTTCTTCCATCTTCTGGCTACGTCACCTGATTATGCACTGTGCAGGTGCGAGATCGGGTAATGTAGCCCGCTGTAAATGAGACAATCTTTCTCTAACAGATCTTGTAACCCTCATTTTCTCACCTGTTTGGTGTTCTAATCCTCTGCCATTATTACTGTCTGATCACTGAATCACTGAATGAGTATGTTTAGCTTACTATCACACAATTTGCCACACAGTTATCTATGCTTGATTCAAGGTATGTGACTGAAACTACTGAAATCAAAAGTTCAGCTTTATATCCGGGTAATTAGCATTCTTTAGAATAAAGTCAGCAATGGAAGTTTTCATAACCTCTTCGTGTTAGGTCTGCGTTAAAGAGCAGTTACACTTTAAAACATACAGTAAGTACATTTTGTGGGCTTGTGGGAGCTCTTTTATAACTGTGCAAGTATGCACAGCATGGTATAGTACACATCTACCTCTTACTTTGGCAAAGACAGGTTCAGGTTATATTCACTTCTCCATCCCCACCTTCTGCGTGTCACTAAAATCCTTTTTTGGCCACTGATGATGTAATATGTGCATAGGTGTGAAGGAAAAACATCTTTCTAAAAATCAGCTGGGGTTTACACTGCACTGTGCAGCGTACATAAAAAATAAAAGTATTGCTGGAAATATAGTGCAAATGTTTTGGGGTTTTTTGGGCAAAAGAGACATGTGTCTACAAAACTCGTATAACCCCCAGCTATTATTTTATTGTACCACTTTAGTTTTTCCCAAAGTTCACAACCAGCTAAAATTACTTTGCTAAAAACAAATCTGTATAAGGTAAATTCTGATTGGTTACTATGGGTTTCTGCACTTACAGATTAGCACATAAGAATTAAAAGCTATTTATTGAAAAAAGGCTGTTTGTACAACCAACGCTCAATTTATGCTTCCAGCCCTTAAACAAATTATATTTATAACTGTAACGCTTTGGTGTGCTGGTTTGTTGATTTTTGGTCAAGATTTATTTTCATGCAAATTAATGACACAGGCCTTCAAACCCAATTGAAGAAGTGACAGCTTCTCTACAGGGATTAATTAGAACATTGAATCTTTATATTCTTTAATATTTGCAGAAGGGTGAACATACGCTACATGACACATAGTTACATTATGAAGATGGTATATGATAGATAAGCAATATGGTACTAGAATTTTAATCTGTTTTTTCCATGTGTTTATTTATTTATTTTTTATTTAATTTGACACTTCAGTGGGCAAAGGCTAAACTGGTGCTCTACAGTCTAGTGCTAGACATGATTAACTTGAGTTGGCCATGACATTTTGCTGTGTCTAGCAGTAGTGATGCTGTGTGCAGACACAAGACTTTTCTTTGCCTTTCGGCTGTCTCTTCCTAGATTACTTATTACTGTCACTGTGCAAAAAAAAAATAGTAAATAAGAGCATATTGCAACTGAGGTCATTTAAGGGTATTTTCCCTGTGTTTACTATAGGGCATTTTCATAATTCTGATAATTGTGGCATACTCTGCCCTTAAGATAAAATTAATGCAGCAATATGTGGGCCAATTGATTTTTCAGCACGGGTCAGCATTTTGTTTTATCCCAGCATCATATATCCTATTTATGCATTGGAGAACTTACTCTAGCTGAAATGGCTGAATGTGGCAAAAATAATCATTTAGTTCTTTGGCCAATGGATGTTTATTGGTCAATGCAAATAGCAGGAGAAAGGACTAAGGGGTGTAGAGTGTCAGGCAAACAGAAAGTCCCAATCTGAAGTCCCTTACCACAGGGCTCAAACATGGAACACCTACATACTCACTCTAAGCTTGGACTAAGACCTAAATTGCCAGTCAATACCTGTAGTCTCACATCTGTGAAAAAACTCTACAGTGAAGTGGGTCACTCTTGTTGCAACAGTCTTGACACTAATCACATGCTGGCTCCTGTCTCACTAGCATCCTTTTAGGAGTGGCCATTTCTGACAACTTCTCCTTTAGGCCCTGCTTTATTAAAGTTCTTCAAGGCAGGAGAGATTACACTTTCATCAGTGAAGCTGGGTGATACAGAAAATCTGGAGTGGATTTCATTAGGTATCAAAGTCATTAGGTATTTGTTAGCAAATGTTTTCAATTCTGGACCAGATCCATTCCAAATTTGCTGGATCACCCAGCTTCACTGGTGAAAGTGTATTCTATCCAGTCTTGGAGAACTTTAATAAATCAGGGCCTTAGTGTGAGGAAAATCTTGGGCTGCAGGAGGATGCTCGCTTTCCTCCCCAGCAGCCCAAAATCCATGCCCTGGCTAGCCAGACCTAGCTCCCCCCACCCCCACGCTTTCAAAGGGGCCTGTTACCAAAGGGAAACTACAGCATTATAACAGAATCCTGGGAAATAGATAACAGACCCATCCCCACAGACGCAGCAGTTGCAACTCCCATCTATGTGCATCAGTATTACCCCCAGGAATCAACCTGTACTGATTAATCTGGCCTATTGTATAGGTAAACTTTGTGACACCCCTAACATAAAATTGTTTGTCTGCCTAAATAGCAGCAGGGATCAACTCACGGGTGACCACTACCATTTATATAAATATTAAATGTGGTGATTTTTGTTTTCTGGACAATGTGGTTCTTGTCAAATGGGTAATCAATTGATTTATTTTTAAGTTTTAGCCCTACTGGTCAGTACAGCCATGTTGGTGACCTGACTTTGCTCTTTCAAGTTAGGCAGCAAAGCTTTGTTACCTCCCTGTCCAAAGCTTGTGATTGAACAATAAAGAAGCATCAGACTGATGAAGTCATATCTTGTCCTATCAGCAGGTTTCTTGTTAGCACATGCCTAACGTGCATCCATGCACATGCACAAGCTGCCCTTCCATCCCAGTGCTGTTGATCAAGTGACTACAAGAAGTTCATACCAGTTAAACTCTAGAATTTACACTAGTTATCTCTGCCTGAAGTTCAGCTTTAAAATACACAGGCATTTTACATTTACACATTTGTAGATATTCATTGGCTTAAAATTACCTCTGTCTGCAATAAATCTACAAGCAACAGGTCAATTCCATTTTCTGTAAGTAAATTTGACTTAAAATAATGCTAAGAAATGTCTTGATTTTTTCTTTACTTACTCAGATTTTTCTCAGGTGGCATAAAAATACATGTCATTCTCCCTATACATTATGTACATTATCCTCTATACATCTGCCGACAGACTGATTCTATTTACCAGTGCCTAATGCATTTTATAATTGTTTTGAAAACACATTTTGCTTGGTCCCACGATAGCACCATCATTGTAAATTAAAGCATAATTAGCCTCTTCCCTTTTTATATTCATTAACTCTCCGGCGTTAATGATGCGGAGGGATGGAACGAGAAAGAGGGGAAAAAAGGGAGGAAAAAAAACAATTTGGATTGGGGAGTCCAGAAATTAAAGCGGTGATTTAGATAACGTGCTGGATGTATTGCCGCTTACGCATAATTAAACAATTGCTCAATTTAAACTTGGAAACGGGAGTGAATGTTGATTATACGGATTGGAGCTTGTGGGCTATTAACCCTTTGGCAGCTTGAGAGACCTGTAAAAAGACAGCTTTCTAACATGACATAGGCAGCAAAGTCCAAACAGCAAATTTATCTTAATCTAGTTCAAAGTACTACAAAGTACTTGGCTACCTTGTTGTAGTTAGGGGAGTCTCAACAAAATGAGGGTCTTAAGACAAGTTGAAATATGTAGCCAAATACTGCAAAAATTGTATATGTTTAAATAAACAGATGTAGCCACAGGTATGTGTCATGATAACCCCAAAGTAAACCCCCAACAGGTTTCAGGGTCAGTAATAACTCCAACCCCCAGCCCAGCAATACCATCCAAGTTGGTGCTCAGTACAAGCAGCGAACAGCATTTAAAGGACTGCAGGTAGAGCAAGGAGAGGCTACAAGTAAATTAAACGTAAGAGGGGGTTCTGGGCAGGCAATGCCCCTAAATAGTGAACATGGGTCTCTACAAACATGGGGACTAAGGTGACACTTTTCCCCCGCATTACCCTTCATCTCCTGGTAAGACTTTTTTTACCGACATACAGTTGTGAGAAAAAGAAACTACACCTTTCAAATCCAAGGTTTTATGTATTGGGACAGAATAGAAAAAACATTATCTGGTACTTAGCAGGTTATAAACTTTTTTTAACCTCTAACCTGATATGAAGTATTTGTGCTGATATGATGTGGTTGGTTTTTGTCAAATATGACATTTTACATTATGGACAAACGTTTACACTTTGGTCTCCTCTGTCTAAAGGACATTGTTCCAGACATCTTGTGGGTTGTTCAAATGCAACTTTACAAATGTAAGCCATGCTGTCATGTTCTTTTCAAGCTCCACTTGTTTAGTCTTTAGTCTTTCAACTGTCATGAACTTTAACATTTAACAAGCTAACTTAGGCCTGTAGAGTATGAGATGTAGCTCCTGGGTTTCTTCCAAATTATGACGTTGGCATGAATTTGCTGGGATGTCCACTCCTGGGAAGACTGGCAATTGTCCTGAATGCTTTTCACTTGTGAATAGTCTTTCTCATTATAGAATGATAGATTTTGGAAATACCTCTATAACCAGCAGCAACAATTGTTTCTCTAAGATTATCGCTGATGTCTTTCTTACTTGTCATTGTGGTAACAAACCTAAATGCTCCAGACTGGGACACTGCAAAAACTTCTGCTTTTTAGGAGGTCAGACTTGCTGATGATCAATTAATCCAGTGTATTTGATTAACAGCACCTGGTTGCTACTTCCCCTTTTAATACTTAAAAAAGGTAAGGGTGTACTGTTTCGACTTACCTAACTTTTTTTCTGAATCAACACTTGCTTCATTGTCAGAGGTCAGGGCAGTAACTCGAAAAAAGTATACAAGTCCCAAGATCTTTCTTCTGTCTTTCCTGATCTATGCCCTTGTCTGGGTCAGTAATTCAGAAAGTACTAAAACCAGAAAAGCAAAACAACTACCTGACAACCAGCATTTTCAAAAAAAGGTCAGGGATGGTGGTCCTATATTTTTCTCACATCAGGTTTACTTTACCCAGGAGTTTGTGGCATAATGCTGTGCCATCTTAGCAGATGGGAGACTGCAAGGGGAATTTATGAAGTAACTTGGCTACACAGTTTTTCTGTTTATTTGTGACATTGCATCTGTAATCTTGTAAAGCCAATTATGACAGATCTGCAACACATTTAGTTGTTAAAGAAAAAGTAATACTTTAAACAGATGCACAATTTAGAAATGGTCAGACGCAGGTTTTATGCCTTAAACTGTAACCTTATAGTCATATTGTTTCATATTTTGTCACAATCAAAAATTCCCCATTTCATTACCAATGATTACCTGCTCTTCAGACTGACAAAATTTTTGTACCCCAGGCAAACACTGACATCTCATCCTCTTCAAACATAAAAACCAATCCACTTTACTCTTTGCATGATAGCCTCAATGGAATGACTGCAACCAAACCTCTCCTTCACTAACAGCTTACCCAGCTCACCCTTCACACAACATAACTGACAGCTAGTAAAGACCTGAGTGATGAGTACCTGCTTTTATTTTTGGTATTTGAAAAATTCCATGGTTTTTGCAGATGATGCAAATTCTGTGTAAATTACTGTATCATATATTTAATATATATATATATATTGACAGGGTGTCACAATACTTAATTGGAAAGTTGTGCAATGGTGTTTACACTGCACCAAGGTTCAGGCGTTTCATGAGTTAAAGGCGCCAGGAATAGTTTATTAGTTTTCCATAGTGGTTTTGGAGAACTGGAAAAGTTTTAGGCTCCAGTTTAGGGTTCTGGAGCTGGTAAGGGAAGAGATGGGAGGGGTCCCTGACCACCTGGTTCACATTCAGAACTTTCCCTGCCTGTACAGCCTGAGGACAGGTGTACTTTTTAGTTTAACAGGCTTATATGTAGGCATCTGGAAGCTGCAGAGAAAAGAATTCCACAAGAAAAGTTGCCCATACTGATAGGCTTTGCATTTTGGTCAGGAGCTGTATGGCTAATGTTTATTATTTTGTTTATTTTTTGGGTAACTTGCTAAGTTTCCTGCAAATTGCAATATCTTCCTGCCCATATGTGTACAGTTTTATAACTTGTACTCGTGCTCTGTTCCTTAGGATACCATTATTGGTCAATTCTATAAATGTTCCTAGTTTAAGATTACAAAAGGGACAGCAAAAATGGTTTTATACCCAATTGCCAACTTGTAATGCCTTTAGGAGTTAGGAACTGGCTAAAACATTTTCAATATCTAGTACATGGTTTTGTCCCTTGCTGCATATTTTTATTCCTTCTACTAACTCTTTACATCAGTATTGGGTCTTCTATTAACCATGAAATGACTAGGCATGCAACACTTCTAGAACAGACAAATGCAAAGTTATCCAAAATTTTACAGAATATAACTGGCTTTTAACATTTATAAGTATTATAAGTAACATTTATAACACCAGAGACTGATGATTCAGAGAAGATCCAGTGAGGATCAGAAATAATTTTTTCCCTCTTGAAACAATTTGAATCATGTTTTACAAGAGTTTGTTTGCCTTTCCCTGGATCAATTGTGAGTAGATCATAACCAATCTTTACCAGTCTGACATTTTTGGTTTGGCATACATTTAAAGAGAACCATAAAGCTGATCTATACTAATAACAAAAAAATGACACTTAGCTTTAATCCCTTAGATCCCTCAATGGCGCTGTTCCTTCCCACAATCTGGTCCCACATCGTCCTGGATTTCCTCTTTGTCCTGGTGCAGTGGAAGTGCCGGACGCTGCCATTTTCAGCAGGAGCAGCCAGAGACTCCCAGAATGCATGACGTAGGTATCTGAGAACGCTCTCATTAGGTCTTGATCTTGATTCCAGTACAAAAAGTTTGGAACATGAAGTATTGCAAGTTACCAAATATAAGGATACCAAAGGATATAAAAGATATCCTGTCCTCTGTAAATGATACCCTACCTAAATAGTATGAAAACCCTTACAATGAGCATTAATTAGTTGCCCCATTTGGTCTTTTAGGTATATTTTTGAAAAAGTTTTATATCAATTTATTAGAAGTTAAAAAATATCTGTTTATCCTGTTGGAAATCAAGATAACTTTCCTGAACACTTTGCAGTATTATGCCAAGCAATTTTTAGCAGCCCTGCCCCGTGCTTCTCTGAGAATTACAGAACCTTGTTGCCTTATGGAGAAGATGATAAACAAAGGTCTTCTGTAGTTATAACACATTTTCTGTTCTATGACGAAAACAACTTCTTTGATAAAGTATAGTGCATAAGCATTGTCATTCTAAGATAGGAAATGTGTTACCAACGTGATCACTAGGAAAAAAAATAAAAGGAAAGATTTGTAAAAACTTTTGGGGTTTTTAAAAGTAGGGTAGGGCTAATTTATTTATGTCACTTGCAAATCATCTGCCTTTTCTTTTATCTTATGTTACAAAATAATGTATCAGTAGTAAAACTCAGTTTAATAAATAAAGGGTCTAGAATCTCCACTAAAAGGATGTTGCAGACTTCTAAAGCAGTGATTCTCATTCAGGGGGTCTCCAGTGGTTGCTATGGGTTTTCTGAACAGTTTGTTTTCCTCAGGTCAGTTTAGGTCACCCAGTTTAACCTTTTGGCTGTCTGTAGGGATGACATTCTTCCAACTGTCCAGCAATGTACTTCCAACAGACCACCACAATAATATATTGTGAGCTAAGTAAATAGAAATAATAAAAGGTTGCCTGGACAACTTTTTTTCAAATTCTGTTCTGAGGGACATAATTAGCACCCAACATAGAAATACTATTTTTGGTTATCCTACAAAAGGCAGAACTATCAGCTTTGGGTGAATTGGCTCTTTAAAATGACTGTGTTATTGAAGTTGTTTTCTAAATTTATTTCTGGCAGTTATAACACCAATAATGATAACCTCTTTTACTTTTGGCCTGTAACATCTACTGCTACATGAAATTACTCCATATAACTCATATTATTAATTCATTTTTTCTGCCTCTGACTCTAGAAGGCAGCAGACTCCCCCATATTACTTTAGTAGTACATGAAATAATACCTATTTGCATGCTAGCCAATCTGCCTGTTTATTGCATATTTCCACACACTCTAAGCTTTCTTCCAGCCATAAAACAACTTCAGAATTCTCTGTTAGGGCTTTACAATTTGCCAATAGCAGAACATTAAACAAAACTACAGACCTTTTCCAGGCTGCCAAAACATGATGAGAACATGTTCGGTTCTCAGAGCAATCAGTGAGATTTTTATCATTCCTATCTGTTTATGCCAACAAACAGTTTCCTAGCCAGGAACCTGTAAAAAGGAGATTTGGCTACTGTGACTAGCATCAGTTTATTTCATAAAACTGCAGCAGCCAAAGCAATTAAGCTTCTCAACACTTATACCAAAAGAATAACATATTAAATCCCTGAAAATGCTACCTATTCTAAGATATAGAAGTGAAGTATTGTATTATGCCTTACAGGCACCATTTATTATTGTGTGTATTTGTTTTCTTTTTTTTCCTTTTATTTTGGCACTATGTATAATCTATCTATCTTTGCTTGTTTGGGCAGTGTTATAGCGCCATCCTCTCTGACTTGTATTTACCATGCTAGTATTACCTCTCCCTTACAGCTGTCACTAAAATCAGCAGGGTTGGAGACTTGGGGACCAGAACCTAATTTCACAATGGTTACAAGGAAGAATGCCACAGTCCCCCCTTCCTAAGAAGCACTGGCTTCAACAGAGGAAGAAACTGTAAAGGAAGTGCATACAAGGTGAGTTTAAAATGGAACCAAAGTTCAACTCTGAAAAACTGGTATCAGACAAGGCTTTATTTCAGAAAGAGACAGACAATGTCCCTTCTGCATTAAAACATACTTGCCTAACTGATTGCTGTCTTCATTTGTCAAATAAACGTTGGGATGACCCAGCACATCCCAGCTTTCTCTGCCCTTGCCAGATCTGCATGAACTCCTCCATGCCTGCACAAGAGTTACTTCATCCCAACCTGGCTAATCAGGATGGCTGAAGAGCGGACCCTAGGAAAAGAAGAGGGTCATTTGCTATTTGTTGGCAAATGTTTGCATTACTGGACCAGATCTATTCCAGGTTTGCTAGATCACCCAGGTTCATCCATTAAAGTCTTTCTTCTCCCGTCATGAAGTGTGTTAGTAAATCACGCCCTTTGTAATTTTGCCCTATGTGGGCAAGATGACTCTGAAGTGTCTCCTAAGTGTTTTATAATTCTGAAGGTTATGAAACATTATACATTTCATTTTAATTTGCTCTTTAATCGATATGCGTATGTGTATTATCACTCATGATCTTTGTGCAGTACATTAATTTGCAGTGGATATATACCCAGGTCAATTTCTAAAGCATATCATATATGCATTATCAGAATGTTCCCACAGCACAGGAACAAGCATTTATTCCCAGCATGCGCAAACATAGCTGGGATCGCTGGGTATCCCTGGGCAACAAACACTGAACTGCACATGTAAACTAGACAGCTGGTCTGCAATCAGGCAAATAGCAATAGTTATTGCAGAAGGGACTGAGCCTGTACATTTCTGCAAAAAACACCTGTTTAATGGCAAACTATCATAGTGGGATTTTAGATCCACTTTAAATAATAATTTGAATCATGTAATTGGTTTAGAAAGCCCTATACCTATTAGACATCCTAAGAAACATATTTTCTAGTTGATTTCAGCTGATCAAACACAATTAGCACCTATATAATGAATTCAACCTTAAAAAGATATTTAAGGCACAAGATGTTTGAAAAAGTTTTCAAAAAGCCTCAAGATAATGGATTCTTTCCCCTATAGATCTAATACACAAATCATAAACAATAAATGCATTTCGGAAACTTTTCATAAAAAGTTTAATTTCATAAACTCTTTTGTCTCCAACATTCCATACTGTAATATCCAACCACTGAGAGATATATTTAGAACAGTAGAATTAGATAATCTGATCACTAAATTCAATATGTGTAGTACCATGGATAGACCATATTAGACTGCATGGCTAACCAGTTTTCAATTTTAGTGATATGATATGTTATGATATGATTGTTTGTGATATGAAAACATAAGACACATACAATCATTTCTAAACCTTTCCTTTTTTTTTTGTGACCTATACCCTGTACAATTCAATTGAAATGCACAATAGGCACACCCTTAAAGCAGAACTTAACTAAAAATGAAAAAAAACAAATTTAACATTAATTCTGCAGATCCATTGATCTGTCAGGAGGTTTCTTCGTTAGGGTCCTGCATTGTCCCGGCAGCAGGCACTGGGCGATCTCATTGGACATGTATGAGATCGTCGATTTTTTTTTTCTATTAGAAAGAGTGCATGCCCAACATCAGGGCGTGAACAGAAGGAGCAGCCAAGAGGCTCCCAGAATGTGTGACATAGGCAAGACAGAAAAGAGAGGCGCTGCACCGCTTTTTAAGGGTATAAGACATAACAGCCAATAGGACACTTTAATCTGCTGTTTTTATGCAATGAACTTCAACACAAATTTATGCGTTTCCTAAAGACTTAATCATGATTGTTTAAGCTGTGGAAACCTAAATAGTTTCCCCTCTCCACCATCAAAAATATACCTAACATACACCTTGCTAATATTAGTTTAAATATCCTTTTACCTTTAGAACTGCCATATTTTTTTTAGGCATAATTTCAACAAGGTGCTGGAAACATTCAAATGTAAATTTGTCAGCTGCCCACCCATGATGCAAATTTTCTGTTCCAACACTTCCAGGAGGTTTACAAATTTTACTTTAGGCTGGGTCTACATGGACGTTTATAAAAACACATGTAAACATTCCTACTGCGTTTTTATGCACTTTTATTAGCGTTTTAAAGCTTGCCACGCCTATGCCGTGTTTTCTTGCGTTTTTCCCGCATTAAAGGTATAAGTGCTTAAAAACACGGGAAAAGGCTACATTGAAATCAATAGAAGCATTAACCTGCATGTTTCCAATGTTTTTGGGCATTTTCCAGATTTCCAGCATAGATTAACTTATTGGAATGCATGGGGATTTCAAACATGGGCTTTAAAAGCTTCAGGTTAAACGCTGGGGAAAACGTCCGTGTAGATTAGGCCTTAAATAAAATAATTATCTGCCGTTTCATGTAAGTAAACATTTTGAGTTTAGGTCCACTTTAAACTAATACTTTGTTAAAGAACCTTTTGATTTAATTACATCATTCAGTCTTCTTGTTAATCACTTCACGGCACTTGACATATTTTAAAAGCTGCAGATTGTATGTTTTATTGTATATTTAAGAATCCTGACAGCTGCACTTTGTGTATTGTCCCGTACATGGCATTCTTCTAATACCAGCATAGAAAATCCATTGGTCAGCTACTTAATACACAACAAAAAGTGACATTCATTCAAACAACACTATAAAATTCTCACACATACCCACACACATTTTTTTAATATTACCTCTTGTGAAGCAAAAAATTTCACCCCTAAAAAAAATTATCCCAACACAACCCCTTTCCCCACCATCAAAAAAGTGCAACTTTCTTTACTAGGCATAAATTCCCATGCCCTCTTATTTAACCCACCCTCAGATGTTACAGTGTTTGCCAGAGGGAGTACCTTTCCCACTAGTAATGCCCATATTTAAAATCCAGCTTGTTTAAGGGACTGCAGCCACAAACAGAGAGTGTAATATTAACTTAGTTATATTACATTTTTACTTTCAAGTTTATTTATGCTTCAGGAAAGAAAAAGATTAGCAATGAATTAAAGGGAAAACATATTGAGTAATTTGAACGAATTTTACTTTAAGTTGCATGCTTGTTTTTGATCAATACCACAAAAAAGATTTAAGCCACAAAAGGAGGCCTTCATGAGCAGGGGCTTTGTCCCAAATCCAAAAGTAAACATTGTTACTATAGCAACATCAATCTAGTTTGGGCCATTAACCCCCTAACCGCTAAGCCCGTAATTTCTCGCACTAAATATTTTTGCTCTTTTGGTTAACCCCGTATTTTTTCGCCTACACTAAAATCCCCACTTACCTGGTCCCGCTGTGCTAATCCAGCGTCGGTTCCGTGTTCCAGCGTCGGGTCCATGTTCCAGCGTCATCCTCCAGCGTTGGGTGTCCCTCTACTTAAAAGAAAAGGCCGGCTTAGAGGAGAAAGCCAGCTGGCTTTCTTTTCTAAGCCAGCCGGCTTCCTCTCCCTGTCCCTGCCCCTATCCCTGTGCCTGTCACTGTCCAGCGTCGATCGCTGGACAAAAAAAAAAAAAAAATACTCACCTTCTTCCTCCGCTCCTCCGGACACGTCTGTCCTCTTCGGTGTCCAGCCGGCGAGTGCAGAGACGATCACCGGGGTTTCCCGGTGACGTCGCTGAGTGCGTCGGCGCGGGAGGGAGGCGGGGCGGCAAATTCAAAATTTTGCATTGAGTTCCTTTGTATTGAACTCAATACAAAAAAGCTGTATTGAGTTCAATACAAAGAAATCCTTATATAATATATATATAATTGTATTATATATATATTATATAAGCTACTGTACATTACATTTTACACTTTTTTTTAAACTTTTTTTAGTTTTTTTTTAAAGATTTTTTTTTTTTATGTTTTTTTTATGTTTTATAAAAAAAAAATTTAATTATTAAATTTATAAAATTTTGGACATATTTTGGTGAGTTATGCGGTAATTCGGTGAATTAGAGCCTACAATCCAAAATAAATTTCCATGCAAAAAATGTAACACTTTTTGCATGGAAGTTTGGAAAGAATTAGAATACCCGGCATTTGCGTACGCGTCCCTCTGCGATTCCTGATGATGCGCGTGCGTGCGCCCGTCGATGAGGGTCGTAGCGGAAAATTCAAATTTTTTGTATTGGATTTAATACAAAGTCCTGTATCCAATCCAATACAAAATAATAGAAAATATATTTATGTGGTTTTGTCTATAGGTATGTGACGGACACTAGGGAGGTGTTTTAGAAAAATATATTACTATACATTATACCGAATTATCGCATTTTCAGTATTTTTCATTTATTTATGTGTTCTTGTTTAAGCTGATTTTTGTGTTTTTCCTTTAATTTTATTAAAAGTTTTTTTTTTTTTTTTTTACATGATTGTGTGTTTCAAACATTTTTTATATTCATGATATCTACTAGAACCCTATTCGGACATATTTCTGTAAGTTACAGGTCTACAATTTAAAAAAAAAAAATTCATGAAAACCTGTGACGCTTTTGGAACAGAAATCTAGAAATCAGTGTAACGCTCAGGTGGTTAAAAGTAATTTGCATGTAAAAACAATTGTTTTTCTTTAAAAAATGCTGTATTTATTTATCTGTTCTGTCTGTTGAAATAGAGATTGTACATTTCATCATTTCATATGCAAGAAACATGATATTATTAAGTGCACAGACACTTGTAAACCCATGATACATGTATAAAGCAAATTATCATTAATTAGACATTACTATTTCGCCAAAGGGTAATTATTGTTTTGTTTTGTTTTTTAAAGCCTTCTGATAGACCACCTTTAGTAAAGTATATCTCCCATTCTTTGCTTCAGCACATTGCTTCAATACAGATTGGTAATATTGAACAATACAGTGGACGTACACAGGGGTAGAGGGATCCTCAAGCATGGAGCTTCTTGGAAGAGGTTAAATTTGCTATATGCATGTCTTTGTCTTCCTTTGTTATCCAGACTAATTATACAACAAAGCAAATGGTATTTTTAAAGCAGACACAATAAAGGTATAGAAAACAGATTAATGTATTTATTCAATCATAATAAAAATATTCAATTTAAATAAGTGTCCCACTGGAAACTGTTGTCAATATTATAATCATAACCACCAATTATGACACAGTATACAACAATGCTGTATGAGTCTTTAACAACTTCCAAAAATTGTTTTATGCATCAATCGTAGGTAGGAGAATATTCATACTCGACAAGTTTCATCACTATAATTTCATCTGGATTATCTAACAAAATTATGGCTAAAACAATATATAATTATATTCATAATGATCCTAACTAATTTACAATTACAGCTTTTTTACCTGTATAAGGCTGCTCAATATGCTTACATGGAAGGAAGAGATACCCACACATGCACTGTGTTCCTTTTTGAAATACCCACAGCATCCAATCCCACCATGACATGTGCTTTATGCAAAAAGCAAAACACAACTGCCAATGATTGGATCTGATCATTATCAGGGAGAAGGGAGAGCATCATAGTGAGAAGTCACCTCTTCAATTCATGGAGAGGTTACCCTGGGGGAATAGAAAAATCCAGGTAATACAGATAATATTTACAGCTCCATACAGGTAAATAAACTTTAATTTTAATTTCTTGATATCTTATTAAAGTAAAAAAAGGCCCTGGCCCTATAAAAAATCTGTACTAACTCTCCATTTTAGTGGAAGTGGAATTGATTGAATTTTATTGGACAAAAAACTGCTTTGCTAAAACTTCCGACATTCTCTGATTAGTCTGTCTATGGTAGTACAATATTATGTACTAGTAAATATACAGGTGAATATATGTGGATGATGTAAGTATATTAATGCTACTGTGTTCTATTTATTGATTTTATTTGTGGACTTGGACAGTGGATCGGGATACCAGTCTTTCGTTCATTAAGGCAAAATCGCTCTAGCAGGTACATGAGTATTAAAAAAAAGAAACAAAACATAGATATTATGGCTTGTTCTTTTACTTCAAATACCTAGTAATCTCATGCAATGCAATTTGATCCACAAATAAATTACATAAAATGTAATAGGATATACATCATAGCCAGGTTAAAAAAGTCCATCAAGTTCATCCGCTAGGGAAATAAACATATCCCAGATATAAACCCCATGGACATAGTTGATCCAGAGGAAAAAAAAACCCTAGTCCAACTTGCTCCAACAGGAGAAAAAAATTCCTTCCTGATTCCATGAGGCAATTCAAGGTTCCCTGGATTAACAGTCTGTTATCTTTACTTTTTATATTAAATACCCAGGTATATTCTGTGCTTCTAGAAATCATCCAGCTTTTTCTTAAAGCAATCTATAGTAGTTGCTGAAACTACTTCCTGAAGGAGCCGATTTCACATTTTCACAGAACTTACAGTGAAGAATCCCTTCCTTATCCGGAGCTTAAACTTCTTTTCCTTCAGATGCAAGGAGTGCCCTCTTGTCCTTACAGTGAATAATTGAGAAGAGAATTCACTATATGGACCATTTATTTATTTATATAGGGTGATCATATAACCTCTTAACCTAAACGTCTCTTCTCAAGGGAGAATAGACTCAGTTCAGTTGCTAAAAATGAGGGAGCCTATTTTACATTTTTCACTGTACTGTGAGGAATCCCTATCATATTTGTATATTTTATTTCTTTTCCTCTAGACGCAAAGAGCACCCCCTTGTCCTTAGTTTTCAATATGGACCATTTATATATTTATACAGGGTGATCATATCCCCCCTTATACGTCTCTTCTCAAGGGAGAATAGATTCAGTTCAGCTAATCTCTCCTCATAGCTGAGCTTCTCCATTCCTTTTATTAATTTAGTTGCCCTTCTCTGCACTCTCTCCAATTCCACAATGTCCTTTTTGTGAACTGGAAAAGGTGGAATTAAAGCATCCAAATATTTCTGTGCTTATTAAGAAAAAAAAAACATCATTAATGTAAAACAGGCCAGTATAAGTAGGTCTCACCTTTGAACAATGTTTAGTGTCAAATGAATGCAGTATCATTATGTTTTTAAACAGCAGACTCTTTCCGAAGGGTCTAATAACCCTAAAACTGTTTTTTTTTGCTAAGAATATAACTTGATATTGTAAGACAAGGATGACATTTATTTATTTATTTTTTTGCCTATGCTTTGCCAGGTATATGAACTGTACAGTAAGATCCAGGGACAATTAGAATTTCTGCCTCATTATCGTGGTAATCGTATCAACGGGATAATGAGGTATTAATGGAGATTTAATGTGCATCTCAAAGCAGAATCCCTTGGAGAAAACACATGAGAAAATTGCTGTAAATTCAGTTAATGATGGAAAGGTCCCGAAATGAGATATTTCCACTGAATGAAAAATGCACCATGTAAATGAGATAGAATCAAGGTCATGGGCTCAGCAGGTACCATGCAGAGACAAGGATTTAAAGAAAAGGGTATAGGACATAACAGCCAAAGGGACACTTTAATCTGCTGTTTTTATGCTCTGAACCTCTACATACATTTATGCAGTTCTTAAAGACTTAATCATGATTTTTTAAACTGTTGAACCCTAAATGGTTTCCCCTCTCCACCATCTAAAATGTTTCTAACATACACCTTGCTAATATTGGTTTAAATACTCTTTTGCCTTTAGAACTGCCATATTTTAAGGCATAATTTCAACAAGGTGTTGCAAACATTCCTCTAGGTTTTTGGCCCATATTGACATGATAGCATTACACAAGTACTGTAGATTTGTCAGCTGCACATCCATGATGTGAATTTCCTATTCAAACACTTCCAGGAGGTATTCCATTGGATTGAGTGGAGGTCATTTGAGCGCAGTGAACCACTGTCATGTTCAAGTAATCAGTTTGAGTTAAGCTTTGGGACATGCCACATCCTTCTTGAAGCAGCCATCGGAGGATGGGTTTGCTGTGATTATAAAGGGATCAATATAGTCAGCCTAAAATGACACAGGAAAATCACCACTACCAGACTCAACAATTGATCTCAAATTCTGACCCTGAAATCCAAAGTCAAAACTCCTCAGAGTAGGCAAGGTTTTTCCAATATTCTCTTGCGCCCATGAAAACTGGGCCAGTTCTTAAAAGAGAGGGTTGTTTTTGCTGCTATAGCCCACCTACTTCAAGATTTATTGTGTTGTGCATACAGAGATATTCTTCTGTATACTTTAGTTGTAGCAAGTAACTATTTGAGGTACTGTTACCTTTTTATCAACTCAAACCGGTTTGACCATTCAGACCGGCCCGCCTGTCAACAACAACCATGCCTCATTTAAAGTCATTTTAATCACCTTTTTGTCCCATTTTGATGCTCGGTTTGAACTTCATCAGGTTGTCTTCGCAATGCCAAGTGATTGGCTGAATAAATATTTGCATTAACAAGCAGTTGAACAGGAGTAAACAATAAAGAAGACAGTGAGTGTATACTAATGTTTAAGTGGAAAAATTTATATTATCTCACTTAGAACACCCTATGTATGGTTTGAATGATAACTTACAGGTCCAGTGCAGTGTTTCCTAGACTTTACAGTCATATATTACCTATTTTCTCAAATAGGAAACCACTACGATTTATGTTTTATTTACCTCCCACTGACATCCAACATTCAAAGCACTTAACCAATGATAAAAAAGATAACATGAAAGGGTATTTTAATATTATCCGCTAATATAACAGGTACTTTTCCATTGATCCCTGAAAAGGAGTACCAACATTTGATGCCAACATAAAGGGGCTCTACACTACTGACCATGAAAGTACATTGTACTACTGCCCAGCAATGTAAGGTGGCACTACACAGACCACCAGCATAAAGGATAATGTAACTCAAGTGAACATAGGAGGCATTTCACTGCTGACCACCATGATCAATGGAGTACTGTACTGTACAGACTAGTGTATGAGGACACTTCACCACTGACCCCCAATATCAGGGGGTAATAAACCACCTTTCATCAGGGTAAGGGGACATTTCCCCACTGTCTACCAATGTAAAGGGGACATTTCACAATTAACCACTAAAGTAAAAGGCAATGCACTAATGCCCACCAACATAGGTAGGCACTATACCACTTACCACCTATGTAAAAAAATTACTGTAACAGGTGGAACACCACCACAGACCACTTAGCAGTTACTAAAACCAATGCAGGGTGCAGCTTTCTCATGGACCAGCTACACTGAGCACTACACCACTGACCACCAATGTATAGGGGAACTTCAACCCTCTACATGGCATACCACAGGCCCGTTCCTGACCACTGCATTCTACATACTTTTATGTACTGAACTTCTTTTTACAGCTGTACCCTGCAAGCCCTGCTGTATACTACACACTATTACCCACATTGATTATTGTCTCAGCAGTTGCTGGTTGCAAAGTTTATTTTTATTTTTTTAGGCTGAGATAAAGTGTTAGTTTTATGTCTGTATATTGTGTGCTTTATGGTTTTTTATTCCAAAATAAAAAAAAGCAGCTTGTGTCATGGTGATTAGGGCTCATGTGTATGTAATAGGTGTTCAACATTGAAATGGGCATCAAATTTTCAAATAAAAAGGAGCTGTGTGTTCTGAACCTGATAAAAAATATGATGCGCAATCATCAAATCAACAGAACTGTTTACTATGGTGGCGGTGACCTGGAAAATATGCATCTGTTATAAAACATGTAAATATCGGATACGACACATCACTAACAAAAATCTTTATTAATAATTTTACAAAAGATAAAATTATACAATATTTAAATAAAAACAAAAATATCAATTGAAAAGCTTTTTATTGAGGCAGCCCTTTTAGCTTGTAATACCAATTAATGAACCAAGACCTCAGCTTGTGAGTTATCTGCATCAATCACATATTTATTTAATGGGATAGTTCTGGGGATTTGTTTCATGGCTCATTGGCTTCATGTCAAGGTTTCACCACTTTCTTAATAGTTTTCCTCCAGGAAACACAAACTGTAGACCTATGATACCTTTTTAATTTTCCCTTCAGCCCTATAAGCTTACCACTGTGAGTTTTACTATGTGAATCAATTGAAATTGTAACATAGTTTAGTTTTTTGCCACATATAGTCATAATACTATTAAACATGGCGTACACTAAAACAAGCTTGCAACCTTCTAACAAACTTTTTTTCCATGAAAACCCATGGAACAAGGGACTCTTTTTACTCATTCTACCTGTGCTTCTGCATCCATAACCAGCATATTTCAAGTGTTATTGTCTGTCCGGCATCTGCAAATAGCAAAAACTTGTCCATTTTTACCAAAATGTTTAAAACAAGGAACTGTTACCTCTGGTAAAAACTTTGGCCAGTCTCCTGCTCCCTTTTACTTGTGTGTATGCATCCCACAATGAGCAGAGCTTAGGATTCCATAGTATGCCAAGTGATTTCATGTATTTTTCCCTATATTGGGTGAATATATTTATATATATATAAAAGAAGATATGGTTATATTTTCCAGTGTCTAACTGTATGATTTTATCCAACAGTTTATCCATCTTACGTTTCCTTGAGGAAGCCATTAAGACGAATTGCGTCAGGAATAAATAAGAAACGGATTGCATGTGTACTGTTTCAAGAAACTTTATTTTCTTATGGACTGAATAAGAACATTTCATCATTTTAGTAGAAGCATCTGTATAGTATGATATCCCAATGTCCTCAAAAACGTTGGATGAGGTTGGTATAATTGTCTAACTGTTTTTTGCACGCTGAAGTAATGTAATTTTTACAGTATCATAGTTTAAAACTATTAAAAATATTTTTCTTAATATATTTAGCCAAAAAAACCCTTTTGCATGTCTGTTATTTGTTAAACTTTATATATAAATGGGTCATATAAATGAACATGCAGCCCACAGATCTTCTTTTAACATGCATTTTGTACAATGACACACATTGGTTTGTTTTATTGTGTGCTGACTTGCTTTTGACATACATCAGAATATATATTTAAAATGCACCAAAATATATGTTGTTTTGAGTTTTTTACAGTGTTGTAATTGAAACTGTCAAGTGAAAAAAAATTGCAGGTGCTATAGCCTAGTGATCCAAACTGAACATCAATTGTTCTTTCTGTGATACTAATAGTAAACAGTATTTATATAGTGCCAACATATTATGCAGCACGGTACAATAAATAGGGCTGTACCACATAGAGCAACCAAGTGAAAACATTCTCCTTAAGGTTGTATTGTTATCTTTGTCATGTGTTTGGTGAAAGGTCTAGAATCTGCTGAATACTGAAATTTTGGTGTACTTTGCACGCAGTGTAGTCATCTTCTATGAGTCCTTATTGGCACACTTAATCTGAACCTAACCACTGCAGTCTCTTTTTATTACTAATATTATTATTATTATTAATAAACAGGATTTATATAGCGCCAACATATTACGCAGCGCGGTACATTAAATAGGGGTTGCAAATGACAGACTAATACAGACAGTGATACAACAGGAGAGGACCCTTCCCCGCAGAGCTTACAATTTAGGAGGTGGGGGAATTTACACACAATAGGAGGGGAAGTATGTTGTGGTGGGAACTAGTGATGGTTTCAAAAGATGGTTTCAAAAGACAGAAGATGGGTAAGCAAATTTGAAAAAATGGGTTTTGAGTGCTCTTTTAATGAGCAGAAAGTAGGTTTTGATTTGTCATTTTCAAGCACAAAATAATCCTAATGGTGAGATTGCGTGCTCTTAACCTGTCTGTTAAACGTGTGTCCTATTGCATGGTTTCTTTACACTTTTTATGTAACCAAACAGTAGAGTTGAAGGATTTACCCCCCAAGAACACACTGGGATTGTTTTACTAAAGTAGCTAAATTACTTTGCTAGGAATACCTAATCACATGCAAGGAAATGTAAAAAAAATCTCTGCAAATTATTAGGTGGTTGAAATTAGCAGAGTCAACATTCACATCATTTGCTAAGTGATCATTTCTTAATAAGGTGATACTTTATTTTAAGTGATCAACCTATATTCCTTTATTCCTTTAGTAAATCCGCCCATTATCTTCAAGGATCTCAAATATATTATTTTATATTCTTTTATGCATGTTACTTCAAACAAGAAGTATTTGCATTTCAGTGAATAAATTGGCAATGTGGGTTTGCTTGAAGGAAAAGACAGTTACTTCAGTGGAACTCATGCTACCAACCTCACCTTCAAAGCCCTGGATAAAACTAAGTTACTTATGTACTCACCATGAATAATTATAGTCACTGGATCAATATGGCTGTGATAACACAATCTCTTCATGTATACACTAAAAGCAGAAATTCCTGTCTTTATTTGTTCATAAATAGTTTGTGAATTCAAGCTGAAAAAAAAAAAAGGTTTTCCCTTGTAAGTTTTCATAGAGACTTACAATAAATACTTCTTCAGACACAGACAGCATATATAATGATACATATCAGTTCATCTCCTTCAAGGTTTACCAAGCAGATAGCACCTCATTAGTGAGCAATAGGACAGACATAGCTGGTTTAATTATAGGTTGTTAAGTTTAATGTACCTGCTCAGTGCAGCCACTAGGGCAGCTGCTGGCAGAGATGATGTTGATGGTAATTCTAAAGATGCAGCTGTGAAGAACATCTAACAACTTTCCATATCTAAAGCTTTTTCATATTCATTCCCATTTATCTTCTATTCACTTCCAGTGTGCTGCCCTCAGCTGTGTGGATACCCTGCAGTGTCATCATAATCACCTGTCAGCCCTTCATCTGTTCACTTTAGGAATGGTGAATGTGTTAACCCCTTTGCTATTTGCAAATACAGAAACTTATCTAGGCATTATAGGCTCACTTTAAGAACTTGAAGGAAAAATATGTTCAATTATCAACAAAACAGAAGCTTGAAATGACTGTTTGTGTTACCTCTAGCAACAATGTTCAGCATTTTGCAATATGCCATACTTTTGGGGAAAAGGCATGTATTGGATTACATTCATCAGAGGATGAATGCACACTTCCTTATAGTCTTAAACATACACTCCAGGCATATATTTTAAAGACACATATTTAGGCTCTGAATTGTAACATGCATTTCTTAAAAATGCAAACAGTGAATAAACCTAAATCTGATCTTTTATTAGCTGCTTGTAATCTACACAGCAAGGCTCTGACTAGTAGAGGAAGAAGCAGCATCAACTATACTGGAGCGTTCCTGTGCTAACAAAGAGGATACTAAAATTTTTAGAGATCAGTCAGAGGTCTTTAGTCCACTGCTTCTCCTATACAGGAATTTCAGATTTGATCTCAGGATTCTATTTTAGGCTCAACTGTGCTCTCAACTGATTCTATCTAACTAAATAGGAGTGGTTGGGAACTATTCTCTGCATGTATTTCAGTTTATATAGTTTTTATATTTATATATATATTTAAATATATTTTATATAGTTTATATTTTTCAATATATAGTTCAGTTCCCTAAAAGCGAAAAGTTGGCAGAGTACCGGCTTTTCCTCCTCTGGATGAAGAACGGCACCCCATCCGCATAACAAAGTAGTTGACAAATGCTGCCATTGACAATAAACAACTGCATAGTGGGTATTTTAGGCTCACCGTGTGGTTTTGGACAACATGACTGAAAAGGGCCTTACAAGTTGGGGGAGGCTGTAAGTGTTGCCAGACAGGGCTGTACTGTGTAATAAAGCTGTTTAAATATCAGGACTGTATGGACTGAAATTCAAATCCTGTTGCAGGTAAAAAACCTCACTTTTCCTATGGACTTTCCACTTTAAATATTGACCATGCCAAACAGTCATTCTCCTAAAAAACTGCTGTATAACCCTGCATGTTAAAATTTGGTAATTAGAATCTGCACATTTTTGCATTCTTGCACTGGAATGTAGTTATACAATGCTCACATAAGAGGAAAGGTGATTATCATTGTTGATTACAATATTTAGATATTATTTATTCAAATAAACTTATTATGAATGATACACATCAGTGAATCGTTTTACTATTTAAGGTTATACGTACAGACTGTTGATTCTTGCTTTTCTATTGCTTGGTTTAAATGTAATACAATTTGTCAATTTACATGCACTGCCTGTTATTTTTTGTTTGTCCAAGTTGCCATTTCAGCAAACGGGAACCCCAATTATCCCTCACTTGACAACGACAGACACAACATGCAGCTCAGTGAATCCAGATTTGCAAAGCTACATACCACTGTTAATGGTATGGAAATTGACCGTAACCTAGGGAAAAGGGTTAGGAGTTGAATTTAGGGTTAAGGTGTTAGGTTTTGAAGTTAGAGTTTAAGAGCTAGGGTTGAGTTAGAGGCTGGGATTTAGCGTTAGGAACAGTGTTACGCGTTAGAGTGCTTGGTGTACCTCACCTGCACGTTGTACTTGTTGTACAGGTATTTACCCATCTGATGTTGAGGATGTTCAAGTAAAATTTAAGAAGAGTCAAGTAGAAATTTTATCTAGTAGAATAATAATGCTAGGCAGTCAAATCCTTCAGTATACTTTAATATGTGGCTTTGTGGTTGTAACTCCTGATTATACTATAATTCTGTTTAAAAAGGTGGTAACATTCTTATGCTTCACAGACAGAAAGGCCTGCTTAAGATGGGACAGGAGTAATATTTACCGTATTATTCGCCGTATAAGACGCTCCGTAATAATTTTAAAGGAGGAAAATCTAGAAAAAAAAGATTCTGAAAGATTATTCCCCTTCTGATCACTCATGTGCCATTCATACCGTATTCCCCTTCTGATCACTCATGTGCCATTCATATTCCCCTTCTGATCACTCATGTGCCATTCATACCGTATTCCCCTTCTGATCACTCATGTGCCATTACTCTGTGCCGTTCAAATTCCCCTTCTGATCACTCTGTGCCGTTCAAATTCCCCTTCTGATCACTCTGTGCCGTTCATATTCCCCTTCTGTTCACTTACCTTTTTTTCCACTGTACGGCCGGGTAACTCCGAATCGCGGGGGCGTGTGTGCCGGCTTCTTGGTTACAGTTTGGCTCTGCACTGCAGCCAGGAGGAGACACACACTGCAGCCAGCATCGAGGAGACACACACAGGATCGGCTATTGGGGGATGTCTTATTCACGGGTGAGTGTCTTATTTTAATTATTTTATCAAAAATCGAGGGTGGCTTATTTAATGGGGATGGCTTATAATCGTGGAAACACGGTTTTTGTCGTATAAGACGCACCAACTTCCCCCCCCCCCCAGTTTTGGGGAAGAAAAAGTGCGTCTTATACGGCGAAAAATACAGTAATTGGAAACTACTACTAAAATTGATTGATGTTAGGCCTCAACTAAAAATAATGCACATCATGCACGAGCACATGCCAGAAAAGTGAAAATGCTTCTTTTATAAAAAACATTTTTTCCACTTTTGTGAAATGCTTTTCTCCATAACTAATACTGGGACACAGAATAGAACTAGATTTAAATCAACATTAGTTTAAAAACAACAACATGCAACACACTGAAAATAAAGTTCAAAAGACCCACTTTCAATATTTAAAAAAAAAAAATCTAAACAACACAAAAAGAGAATTTGAGGAGTTTCAAAGGTTCGCTGAACTTGGAACATATCAAACCTGGACAGTTTTGCTCATGACTACCAGCAATTACTAGCCTGTAAGATTACTCTCCTATAAAGCTGTCTCATAAATAACCATATAATTATCAACAGTCAGCATGAATTTATGAAAGTTAATACTTGTCAATGATACAAATCACCAAATATATATTTTTATTTTTATGGAAATAGCTGATTAAGTCTGTAAATAAGGAAAACCCTAGCATAAAAGCTGCATTTCAAGAATTTAATGATTTATAATTTGAATTGCCTAAGGTTGTTCGTGTGGTGCACAATGGTTCCGTTTTTGGATCATTTCAATTCAGTCTTTACTGATTTATAAGCTAACCTGTATTCATTATTTGTGTGATTACAGTACATGAAAAAGTGTAAAACTGTAAAGATAGTTGTCGTGTAACTAACTTAAAAGAAAAAAAAATGTAGACATGAAAGAGCTCAACGAGGAAAGATTAGTTGAACTGAATTTGTTCCACCATAAAATGGAATAAAGGGGGAATAACATTCCCTTGCATAAACACATGTGTGGCCCATATAGTATACTAAGTAAAACAAAAAAATAAATAAATAAACTGAAGTATTTGCATTTGAAAGAAAAAAAGGGTTTTCCTAACCACTTGTTCACACACACTGCAGCACTGATTCCTAAAGGACCTGTGTTTTCAGATTTGCCAGTGGGGTCCTTCTCCTAAACCCATTGGAGTGCACACTGGCCGAAGTAGCAGACCATCAAAATTTTCTTGTGGTCCCCCGTCGTTGGCGATCATTGTTTTAAAATACATTTTCTCCTACAGTCCCTGAGACAGGGACTCTCTAAAGCCATAAACAAGGGGGACATTGGAAGCCCCAAAATGCATTGGACAACTGTTTTTGATTTGAACCTTTTATTGGACCATTTATTAGAGTGAAGTTGTGTTCACACTCTAAAACATCTTGGATTATAAGTATAGGTATTTCCTGAGACATAGTTACTGCTGAATGTATAAAAAAGCAGCCTTTTAAACAAATCCTAAAAAAAGGCACTAAGAAGACCCAGTGCTCCATGCACAACCCATACTAACAAAATAACATTTTTCAGAATAGAAAATGTATTTGTCATTGTTAATTTGTGTACTTGAATTTTATTGTCATCAATTCTTCACTACTTACGAATGAACTATTTTAGAAAATTGTGTGACTACCCTATCTTTACAGGAAACCTGATATATGCACTTTTGTTTTGGTAGAATGTCTCCCAATGAATTAAAGAAAATATGAAGTTGGCACCCTGATCACATTACCTTCAAACTACTCATTATTAGCAGCTCCTAAATTTCATTTATTCTTTCAATAAGATTTTAAGTTATCAGACTTTCTATTCTGCAACTAACACTTTGAACACTAGATGTCAGCCTACTTGCACAAATAGAAGTTTGTGTTTTTTCAAGGCGTTCAAGCATAGTACTCAGTTTAGCACTATTTGCATCAAAATTGGCCAATAGGATCGTCAAAGCGTGGGACACTCATTTACTTTCTCTTAGTTTTACTAAGTAGTTACCTTTATCATAAGGTCTCTAGATTTGTGGGAGCCCCTGCAGTGTCCATATGTAGGTATGTATGTGTATATATACATTGCACAGCTTTCTTGTTATAAAAGCTTCCTGAGTAAATGGCTAGTAGCAGTGATTATGAACTTCCTTATTCAAATAAAAGTTACCTGGCTATGATTCTGATCATCTAATAGGACTGCTTAAATGACTCATCTGGAACAGATATGAAATAAGCAGTGACAAAACACATAATTTTCATACTATGAATATTGCTTTATATTTACCATGTTTGGCTTCTCCTGATGCTAGATTACTAGCTCCCAGATTTTACTCCTCCTTGGCTACTGTGAAAATAGCAGAAATTTAGGGAGAGGGTCACCTAAGATATACACATTATACAGTTGCCAAGCCAATTAATGAGAATACAGAAAAATTCAACCTATAAATGTCTTCCTTATCCCCTGAGGAAGCCTTTTAAGTGAAACGTGTCGGGCACTGAGACAAGACTTTTATATTTATCTCCAGTTTGGTGATGGCATTTTGTGCTCATTTAAAGGGGAAAAAAGACAGATATATCCTTAATAAGCTTTTATGTAACTTTAATATTAACAGCTTTTTTTTCTGTTTAGTTACTGGTAAACTAGTTAAACAGACAATAATATATTTATTATAATTAATAATAAAGATATCATGTTAAAGAAATATCTGAAACCAGTTTCTACAGATTAACATTATGGCAAAGATACTATTTCTATTTTTCTACTTTCCATCTCATTGAAATAACCCTGTCAATACATGGTCAAAATACAATGAAGACATGTCTAAAAGGAAAGCTTATATTCTTACCTTTCAGGTGTCCTATGTGTTAAGGTACTGCCATTTGGCAATCCACAGCTTATATACAGGTGCAATATTTGCTTCCTCTTTCTTGCAGCACCTTGTGGATCTTCTTGCTGATTCACGTGTCCTTATGTCCTTTAGTGAAGTATAAGTGGGCAGAAGGAACCAAAGTTTGTGGCAGCATGAGCATCACTTAACTACATCGGCCACCAGAAAGCTAACTATACACAGCTACTCATTTTACTGGAATGTCTTAGTTGCATTTTAATGTGTTCCTACACCACTAATAATATGTAAAATTGCCATACTGTCATTATTTATGCTGTGAATGTGTCTTTTACTAGCTATGCCTATTTGATCATCCACACCCAGTAATGCAGAGTCCAACAACAATAGGATATCTTGCTACAGATGGAACATATATAGTATGTGTCAATGGACCTTTGTTCAAATAAGATTATGTATACATATGTATCAGAATAAAAAACTCTCTTAAAAGTAGGTTAGTAGGCCAAAAGTCTAACAACTTAGTACAGTTGCACAACTCAAACTGATATTATTAACACAAGCCCAAAGCTTATCAAAACATACACTTAGAGGAAAGAAAGCTAGACAGACAATAGTACAGATTCCTAATACACTGTAAACATTTTATCATCTTGACATCAGCTGTCAACGTAGAGGGAGAAAGAAGGAAACAAAGTCCTGCTGAGCATATATTAACCATATTACTGTTTGGTCCCTGGCCCAGCATCAGTGCTTACCCAGACCCCAATCAACCAATTCAACGCCATATTCATCACCTGTAGACCAGCCTTGGTAGGCCATTGACCACCCCAGGCAATTGGGAATGCAAAGGATATGCATAAGGATGTCTTGGGCGAGAAGCAATGACAACAAACCCACAAATATAGAACTGAATCAAAGGACAGAGCTAAAGGTCTTACACAGGTGTCAGTCAGCAAGGGTAGCTGAGGGTTATGTGAGTCTGAGTTCGCAAGTTAGACAAGGATCTGTCCAGGAATCAGGGAAAAGAAAGTAAAAACTATAATGGATGGCTGAACATACATGTCTTCCTCTGACTTTAGCACGGGTGCTCCTTGGGCTTTCCACAAAAATACTGTCAGTAAAGAAGTTGATTATTATATTTTATATATTAATTTCATTGATTGATATGCTACTCCAATCTCTTACTCACCACCGATGTCTTCACAGCTCTCCAGTCACAGAATTCTCCCAGGCCTCTCCTGATACTAGGATTACAGACCACACTATCTATGGCTACCTATGCAGCCACAATACATTTAGGACCTGTGTCCATGGCCTGCATTTGCTTCAGGCAGGTTTTTCCTTTCCATAAAGTCTGCAGGAATGCAATCCTCCTAATGTAGATCAAAAACAGTCAAATATACCTGTCAATGAATTCCTAAAGATCTACAACTGTTGGCGACTACACAATCCCAATGTCAGTTAACACAGGCCCTTGAAAGCATGCTTGTATGTAAGAGCTATTGTATTAGGCTAGTAAGAGATTAAAACTCCCACCAGTCCCAATTTCCAGCTCTTATCCCCATGCGCTGCATTATTCTTGTGGTGTCTCCGCCAATGCAGTATTTCTTAACCAAGGTTGTTCCAGAGGCTGCTGGGGGTTCCATAAGCAATGAGCAAATTCGGCCTCTCAGGTCAGTTTATTAGACACCAATAATTTTTTGGCTATCTGTAAGCGTGACATTCTTCTCTCTGGCCAGCAATGTAAGAGGCATTCTTGCTATTGACCACCATACTAATGAACTGTGAACTGTGACTAGTAATTATAGCAGTGGTTCCCTGAAGACCTACAAGTTATTGCAAGAGTTTTCCTGAATAATAAAGGTTTAAAAGTGATGCCCTAGTAAATTCGCACTTGGGTATAATTCTGCCAGCTGCCATTAGACGTGCCATTAACCCCCTAGTACATAGTTGTAGTTCTCTGAATGTCCACTTTTTTTTCTTCCCTAGCCAAAAATTATTGCTTGAAGATAGAAGGGAATCAAAAAGATCCATTAGAGATACAAACAATATATTTAATTTAGCTGTATTTAGGTTACAATCTAATCATAGTCTTCAAAATGCTGCCAAATCAAATCTATGCTGTGGGTTTATAAATAACCTGACTTTAAAAATTGAAAAAAGAAAGAAAACTAAAATATCCATAAATAACATAAAACAAAAAATAAAAGATACATATATATTTTATTTTTGTAGTTATTTTGAAGCATTTTAATTAGCAACCAATAGGTTTTTAAGGTTTTGTCCCTTTTTCCATTTTTGGGAGGTATGCCGATGATGCTCTCTTCCACTCTGAACATTGTGGAGATTTCACGTATAACAGGAAATGCTCACATTATTTCCATCTTTGTCCCTGTAGAAGTCCTAAGTAAGATAAAGCCATTTGAGCCAAAGCACTAATTTGACACATTCATTTTCTACCAGCTGTACCTTTTAACAAACCTTTACTTTACTTCCCAATCCTTCCCAAGCTAAACTGTACAACCTTTTTCTCCCACAGCTACATTCCCAACTAAATAGCAACTTGCTACTAACATGCTTTAACTCAACATGCGTGTCAACAATTTTTATGGGCAATGAAAATCTAAAGTGTGTTCAACCCTTACAAAAAGTAAGCAGATATCTGGATAATTTATCAAAAGTTAACTTTAAAGTTACATTTATTCAGTAATTCAGGTTGACCATTCAACCACTAGGAAAATAAACATATCCCAGATAAAAACCCTATAGACATAGTTGATCCAGAGAAAGGCAAAAAAAAAACTGGATCCATTTGCTCCAACAGGGGAAAAAAATCCTTCCTGATCCCATGAGGCAATTGGATCAGTAGTCACAGTTATCTTTAATTTAAAGCCTTAATACCCAGTTATATTCTGTGCTTCTAGAAATCATCCCGCTTTTTCTTAAAGCAATTTATAGTAGTTGCTGAAACTTCTTCCTGAAGGGGCCGATTCCACATTTTCACAGACCTTACAGTGAAGAATCCCTTCCTTATCCAGGGCTTAAAGGTCTTTTCCTCCAGACGCAAAGAGTGGGATCATTCTTTGTAATGATCCCACAGTGAATATTGGGGAAGAGAGTTCTCTATATGGACCGTTTATATATTTATACAGGGTGATCATTTCCCCCTTATACGTCTCTTCTCAAGGGAGAATAGGTTCAGTTCAGCTAATCTCTCCTCATAGCTGAGCTCCTCCATTCCTTTTATTAGTTTAGTTCCCTTCTCTGCACTCTCTCCAATTCCACAATGTCCTTTTTGTAACGTGTTTCTGGAGTTATCTTTAGAAATCACTATTCTGACAATCCAGAGCCTGAACTAATATGTGGCTGCTAATTTTTTAAATAGAAAAAAATCTGGACTCTATTGTAACCTGTTTATGTTCTGTACACCATAAATGGATTGCCTACTTTTACTGATTATACATAAATTGCAAACTGGAAATAGGAGAAATAGAACAATGTAATTTATTTCTCCTGCTTTTTTCTATTAGGCTTCACATCCTTTTTAAGCTTCTCCTCTTTGTTTATCTTTTCTGTATCGGTTATACATTGATTCAGGTGAAGGGGATACTGTCTAACTTTTGTCTGGTCAAACATATCATGTATACAAAGTACATGAAAAATGTACATGTATGCTGCATACAATCATATAAACATTATGGTATATGAGTTCAACAACATCAGAGATCTCCCCGCGGCAGCCGAAGGGAGCCACAACAAGGAGGCTGAAGAGCCGCATGCGGCTCCGGAGCCACAGGTTGCAGACCCCTGCACTAGGTTTCAGGTAAAAATGCAAGTGCAGCGTGTCCCGCTTGGGGAGATATGACCACTAGGGGGTGCTATGGCTTGCACGGAAGTGGTGTGAGCCCTGAGAAGGGCCAAGGCACAGAGTCCCAGTGGCAACGAGGTCTTCTCCAGAGCCTTTAGTGGTGAGAATGTTGCACTGTTGGTTACTGCCAGGTTGCAACAGGTGTACAGGAACTAGCTCAGCAAGCTAGGGGCTGGGCACTAGTGGAGACTAGGGATGAGCGAGAATCCTCTGAAATTCTCGCAAAAATTTCCTCGAACTTCTGATGGATCCATGAAATTTTGGCAAACTGATTTTGCGAAACCATCGGAAGTTGGAGGAAATCATTACAATCCCTGGCACTGGAGTATATTTAACCTGTAGTGCCCCGGGATCACAGTGGATTCTCAGGGCTGCATTCATTCTTGCCGCCCTGGGACTCCTCCTGTTTGCGCAGTGGAACTGCAGGTGAACTCTCAATGAAGTTGAAGTTTCTCCATTGAGAGTACATCTGCGATCCCTGGCACTAGAGGTTAAATGGGGACAAGTCTCCCCATTCAAAACCTCTAGTGGTCTCTGATTGGCTGAGGAAAGCTTTCCCCAGCCAATCAGAGAGCACTAGAGGTTTTTAATGTGGAGATTTGTCCCCATTTAACCTCTAGGGCCGGAGATTGCACACTGAGCTGATCAATAAATGCAGCCGGTGCTGCAATCATTCATCAGCACAGCCCGCAATCTTTTTTTTTTTAAATTCGATCTCATTTGCAAATTTACACTGGCCATTTCCGCTTACAATTTCGGTAAACGGGACCGACCAAATTTATAAACTCGCTCGCTCATCCCTTGTTGAGACATGTTGCATGAACACTGAGTTCAGTGTTAGATTTACACTCAAGTCAATGTAGTTTCCTGGTTTTTTTTTCAGGTAAAAGTCAGTACCTTGGTTTATGCTTGGATTGGTTTATATTCACAATTTTATGGTAACTAAATATAACCTAATTTACTATTGTTTTTATAGTTTAGAGTAATTAGATTAGAAGGATGAAATCTGATAAATGATTTATCTGTTACACACCAACCTGCCTAAACTATAGACATCAACTCTTTATAAATAGATTTTCTCTTTTGTCAAGGATGCCTTTACCACTTGTGTTTTCATTCTAGTTTACTACATGAGGATGATTAAAGCTACACGCCGTGGCCCTAGGGTCTGCATAGGTTACCATCTGGATGATCCAGCTCTGCCCAGTACTGTGGTGGTCATCATAGGGGAAACAACAGTGCACTCAAATGGAGTATAGCAGAAAAAGTGTTACAGCTATCCAGAACAGGATCCAGCCAGGCCAGTTCCCAGCAGACATATATCCTGCACTTAACCTGAATGTGTGGGGAGATGTCTAAATTCGTCTAAGAGTTAGCAGACTGCATAAAGCAGGATTCAAAGAGATTACTGCAAAGGAGATCCATGCTTTGAAATTGTTAAATTTCTAGAAATACCTACCTATGACCTTTTTATATCTAACGTTGATTTAAGATAAGGAGGGTGGGTGAACTACAATATCTGACTATTCAAAATTACAAAAATGTTTGCAGATACAATTGTAACCTTACCCATATTTTATATTTCTTTGCCTGGAATTCCACTTTTAAGGCCTGTGTTAGAAAAATATATAACCATTTGTTCCATCCACTCTGAGGACAAAGTGGGAAGGAGCTGTCCGGTGCTGATCCTGTTTTATTTTCAATAAAATATGCGTTGTCCAGCCTGGAAGATCACATGCCATAGAAAGTGGTTGCAACAACAAACATTCCTTTTCTAAGGATTCCAACACAGTGGCCCAGGGCTTTTTATAAACCTCACAGATAGAGAGGAGATACATACAATTCAGGAGGTTTGAATTTGTGTTATTCAAAGGACCATAGTTAACAATCTATTAGTATATGTTACAGCTAAGATTTGTCTCAATGAATAGTGTTCAGGAGAAATTCAAGGCGAATTAAGATGTCTAAATATGTGTACCTTTTACCGGTATGTGCTCAGTAGTAGCAAGTTAAATGTATTTCATAGCAGGGGTCAAATTTTTTTGGCCTTTACTTCATGAAATTTGACCCACAATTAAGTAGGATATCAACTGCCAAAAACTTGCTGCAAGGAGTATTGATACAATTCTTTTATAATGCTTAAACAGTTTTACAGAAACAATTTGCTCCTGGGACCAAACAAGACTCCCTAACCAAACAAGATCACTGCCTATAGACATTGAAAATGCCTAAACTGGCAATTGTTCAATTTTCAGTTAGAGAATCTAATCCCCATTGTTCCTCCCACCCTGTCAAATACTACTTGCTCCATTTTCCTCCTCCCTTCAACCCTTCTTCGCTCGCCATATACATGACCCTTAATAAGGGCGAGCTGCAAGGTTTACAGATTACACAGCTGGTTTCCAAGTACTTTGCACTTCCAAGTTCAAATGCCCTCAGGTAGGCTTTATTTGGATTCTATTTATAAAGCAGAGGCATTATATATTATTTGGAGGTGGAAAGTAAAAGAAAGTTGATAGATGGGTTCCAGTGCATGGGTACTTTAGGAAAACTTTTGGGCAGGTTATGATGTGCTAGCAAGTATTTATTGGTGGAAACTCTTAAAAATAAGTCGATACAAATATATGCAGAGTGGCCGAAAGGGGTTTATTAGGACAAATGTAAATCCATGATAATAAAGCGTTTGGCACAAATATCACAAATCATCTCCCTGCTAATATCTGTACACAAGTCTCCCATTAAGTGGCTGGACAGGTCTAAAGTTGTTCTCCAATTTCTCTGGAAAATCAGCAGCTGTAGTTAAGTAGAGTGAACTGGTAATTGCAGCATACTGTGGGTATAAAGCAGAGAATAAAGCAGTGTATACAATTCATTATTAAAATAGCATAATAAATTCAAAGCAAAATAAGCAGTGTTACTCTAAAACAACATTACAACCACATTCCTTTTACTTTCTCTATGGCAGATGCAATACCCAACAAAATTTGGGTTAAAAAATGCTTGTTAAATGCCGCCAGTTTTGCACTTGACTAACCAATCAAAGAGAATTTCCAATTTGCTTGCAAGCCCTAAATCACTGTATAATGTAAAATATTCTGCTCCTCTAATAAATTTTTTGACAGAAATAGATCCCTATTGAATATAATGAATTGTTTGCACACACAAAACAACACGTGTGCTCCGTAATTAACAGGAGAAAAACCGGTACTGGAAAAACATGGTTAGGGTCTGACATGGACTGAAGTGAGAAGAAAATTTCATTTTGTCAGTACAAAAGAAAATAATAAAAAAAAAAAAATATATATATATATATATATATATATATTTATATCCACATGGGTATCCCCATGTGTATATATCCACATGTGTAAGGGACATTTTCTTTAGGCATCTAATGGTCATAATTCACAAATACTATGGATAATTAGCATGTTTTACCTGGCATTTATATGTAAGACTAAGGATGGTGGGTCGGTCACACCATAGAATTTTTGCTAAATCATTGATTAAATTAATCATTTGTCATTTGAAATCAGTAGATTTCAAAATAGGTAAGCTTCAGCGTATGAGACATGTATCTGGTAAATTTAGCATTTGTTACTTCTGTTTTGAATAAATTAGGGGAAAAAAAGATGTGGACAAAATTGGGTGGCAAATGTGTGTTTGGTGACAACAATGTGAATAAACTCTGTTCCTTACAATTAACAATTATGTTACATTCAAACATTGGGTGCATATTAATATTCGGTTTTGTAGTTAGGTTACCTGCTCATAGTCTAGCTGATGAATGCCACTTAGAACATGCCAGGTCACAATCTCAGAGCAAGGTGGAGTTGTGAGAGATCCTTGGTATGTGTAATAACCTTCAGATCGCCGAGGCAGAAGTTTCTCAAAGGTAATATTAATTGATGTTGATTGCCCTGGAAAATAAAAATTTAAAAACAAAATGAATTAACATTATTAAACAGAACACTTTTTATAATTAAAGCAACTAGTTTAACGTTTTAATTTCCATTCAAAAATTAAACATCATCTCTAAATTATAATCAGTTCTATATTCCTTATATTATCTATGTACATAGTAAGACACAGAATTAATTTATATTTTCAATCTTTCTCCATTCATTCTCTCTGATGTACCATTTCCAAAAAAACATCACAAATGCAAATGTTTTAGGTCACCTTAAAGAATTTGAATAATTCCCTATAGCTCCAGTTTACTACCAGAACATAAATCATACTGCTTAGATAAAACACACCAGTACACTAATTTTATACAGGTCTAATTTTGTATGGGTCTGTTACCTTAAAAGCAATTTGGCCACTCCAACCAGTTCTTCGTTGGTTCTTATTGAGCCAGCATTTTAACATTTTAAAGCAGGTGGCAGCAGACAGTGGGGAAACACTCAGTACTGCCCCCATGAATTTTCTATGAGCAGTTTCATGTTAGATGTTTCATATATAATATGATTTATCAAGGCTCACCAGGACTAAATAAGATGTGTAAACCTGGGTGTTCCAGCAAACCTGGAATGGATCTAGTCCAAGATTAAAAATAATTGCCAAATAATAGCAACAGATTTCAGAAAATACATTTCAGGTTTGCTGGATTACACAGAATCACCCATTATAGTCTATCTTCTTCAGGCTTAAAGGGCTTTGATAAATTAGGTCCATAGTGTTTGCGGGCTATGAGGTGGCAGCAACTGTACCACAACTTCTGAACTGAGCCTAAAGGTATTTTTATTTACTAAAGGAATTTTAATTAACATACTTTAAGCAACTAATTTGCTGTTCCTGGATACTGTAGCCCATCCAGTATGTTTTCAAAAGATTCCAACTAAAATCTCCCTGACTATTGGTGTTAATATTTAGTTTCACTAGCCTTCCTGTTAACGCACATCTTCATCTCTGCTGCACCCCTATATGCATTCACATTGCAATAAATAAGGAAGGCGCTGAGATGAGAGACAATTATCACAATATTTGGAAAGCCTGTATCAAGTCTGCAATATTGAAGTAATTTCTGTCTGTCAGTGCACAGAAATACATGTAATGATAGCATTAGTCCGCACCAGGTATGCTATGTGTTTGGAGCACCAAATTCATAGGTGCCCAGAGATCCATTTTGTCTAAGACCATCTCTGAATATGTTGTGCTGTACTGCATTGCAAATAGGCAGCCTTAATATAATGCACAATATTGTGTGATGCAAAAATACAGCCTAATAGCTCGTCTCTACCCTTGACAAAAAAACAAAGGCAATTTAAAAAAATTAAATCATATATTGAACTTTATTTTTGCATATTTTTGCATGATTATGTCTCCATCTCTGCAGTCTGTTACTCTTTTAATACAAGAAAGTACTTTACTAGCTTTAGATATTGCAGCTTGGCATTGCATGCTGTTTTTAAGTCTGTGATCTACCAGAACCCCCAGATCCTTTTCCATTTCTGACTTCCCAAACTCTATATCATTTAAAAAGATGTTAAACAGTACAGGTCCCAACACTGAACCCCGGGGTACACCACTAATAACTTTAGACTAAACCTATGAACTCTAACTTGCATAGTAACCGTCTGTGGGGTACGATGTCAAATGTTTAAGCAAAGATTACGTACACTATATCAACTGCTATTCCACTGTCTACATGTTTACTTACTTCCTCAAAAAAGGAGAGTAAATTTGTTTGACAACTTCAGTCTTTCTTAAAGCCATGCTGACTATCACTTATAATATTATTTTCTAGCAAAAACTCCCCTATGTAGTAGGACTTTTTTTTTTTTTGTTTTGTAGGACTTTTCCAACTATGGACGTTAAACTAACCAGGCTGTAGTTATTTGATAATGACTTTGCTCCCTTTTTAAAGATCAGTACCACATTGGCCTTATGCCAATTTATTGGTACCATGCCAGTGATTAAAGAGTGTCTAAAAGTTGGCAATGGCTATAATAAAACTGAGCTCAGCTATTTAATTCATCAGGTCATGGTGCTTTTTCAATCCTAATTTTATCCAACTGTTTTTCATATCATATTAATTATGAGCCAATTTGGCTCATTTAGGGCTGAAACATAGCTTTTTTCATTTTGGTCTTGAGCTCTGCTATTTTTCTTTTGTTTTCCTTTTTTTGTATCATATCAGTATAAATTTTATAATACATGTAATGCAAATAAAGGTTTCCAAAGGATGAGGAGCTTACCTTTATAGGCAACTTGAGGTAGAGCATCAATAAAGGGGATAAGAGCTTCATTGGTTGCTCCAATCTTGGAAAAGAAAACAATTATTGTGAATATACAAAACAAATCAGCATGCAGAGAAAAAGAAAGTGTGGGGGGTCACAGCGGGGTTTTTAGTATAGTTTGGACAAAATAAAAAGCTCCACCCTAATTGGCATGAAGGGGAGGAAACACTGAACCTACCAAAATATTCTAACAAAACTTTGACAATTCCCAACACAGATTTAGAGAAATTACAAACTTACTTCAAAAAGTATACCAACAACTGACAAGCCATCTGCGTTTTGCTTAGCTGTAGCCAAATCCTCATACTTTGTATTGTAAAACACAAAGTGGACCTAAAAAAAAAGTGAATTCATATGTTAGCATGGAGTAATCATTTAGAAGTCATACACATTAATGCTTTTTCAATACAAAATCAATGTACAGTATATTATATGAACATGCACATTTATAATGTAGTGAATACACAGTTAATGGTAATTTGCTATACTTACTAGTGGATTTATGATGTAATGTCTCATTCTTGCTGTTTTCCAATAAAACAAGGGTTTGGCTATGTGTGCAACACAATCTTGATTGGTAAGTGTCATGTATGAAGCAGCTTTAACCACAGTAAATGTTTGGTGAATGTTACCAAAACTGCTATGTTGAATCTTTAGATATGAAGCATTAGTGTTTATATTTGGAATTTTTTTTACATTTGATAGTATGTGCACCAATCTTTGCTTAGCCTTGTGTTTTCAAGGTTTGTTTTAATGCAAGCCTACAATCTGATCAAAAGAGTCTATTCAATTGATAGTGGAAACCACTCTCCACTGGACACTATAATGTTTAATCCACACTGTGTCTGGAAGAGACTCATGCACTTGTCCCTAGGTTTTAGTGCTTGACCTGGCGACGTGTCACCTTTGGTACTTCGGGAGATATAAAAAATTGTGCCTATTTCCCCTTTAGCTTACTTATTTACATATTTTACAAAGGTTTCCATAATGCTATGAATCAGGGGATATTTCCCCCCTTTTGGTGGCTACTTTCCCATTTGACATTTTAAACTGTCTCACAAACAAGTAACTCAAAGAATCTGTCAATCTGTTACCAGAAAGTATTAAAGTCCTATTTAAGGTTTCACTATTAGATTTTAGATTAGATTTTATTCTATGTCAATATGTGCAAAGCACAGCTATGCTTTAATAAATATCAACAAAAGCAAAAAATAAAAAATCTCCAACAGTAAGCAATTAAAAAACACCATCTAGTATAAAAAAAATGACGAGTCACTTGCCTCCATTGGAAAACTTTGGCCATTGAATAAATGTTCTGAACCTTGATTACGGGAATTCTCATTTCCAATGTGAATGTGAAATGCAGCAAATTTGTAAGGGTCCGCAAGTCCTGCCCTGCTGAGAATATGCTTGGAACTCACTGATACTTCAACTGTAGAGATAAAGAACATTAAGACACAGATTGCAGAAATATGGTGCAATCTGAGGGCAGCACTAGGGGATTCCATATGCTTTTAAGACTACCCAAGCTATCCAGAAATATTTAACACTATCTTCTTATGCATTACTTAGGTACACATTGGACACATGGGTGACACAACCCGCCATTTTTCTGAAGTTGGGCTGCTAAGCAACATTACGCACCAACACAGATACACACAAAATGCATTCTTACACAGAATAGTAACACATGTACAACAGAGCCTGTAGGCACTACAAGTACAATGCAGCTATGCACAGATATTACATACAGCCTCTATGGGAATTATGGATTTAGGAGCCTGGTACTAAGAAAACCCAGTGTGAAACTGTTTTTACAAGGAAGTGGTTTCAAATCAAGAAAGAAAATGATATGCAGACAATATCTGACTTCTACTATGAAAAAAATGGCATCCCTTAACAGTATTTGTAAAAAAACTGGCCAACAAGCTGGCAAATCATAGTAACCTTTTTGTCTTTTTAAGTAGGAATGAGTGTTTGTTGTTAACATATCAACAAAACTTGCCTATTACCTCCTGTTTAGTTAGGTAGCCATGCTCTATTCCATACAGTTTTTAACTTTGATATTCTCGCCAACTATGCTAGTAGTTTTGCTAAATTTTTTTGCTAAAAAGTTTTGCTAAAAAGTGGAGGAATCCCTGTAGGAAGTCATTGACTATATCCTACATATGCTCAATTTAATATATATCTATATAACTAAATACATCAAGCTGACCATTTTTGAACTAAAATGAAAGCAAGTATACAGCAAGTTAAAAGTTAACTTTGGAATTGCATTTCAGAATGCATTTTCTAGGGGCTAATCCATGTACACTATGGTATTTTCTAGAGGCTTTTTCTAGAAGCATTCTCTAAGGTTCTATTAGCTTTTTTCTATAGCTAAGCTATTGAGAGAACATACACATTGTTTGATCATCTCTAAAAAGTGCAAAGACAAATATATAATGCCAGAAATACATCTAAGTAACAATACAATATTTGATAATGTTGTTTGTCTTATACAAACAAATTTTCAAGTAGAATAGACTCAGGTCCTTCACAAACTAAGCACAAAGACTTTGGAAAAGTTCATTCTGGCAAAGCAAACAAAAAATAAATTATTCCCCTTTATCCACCTGGGGTTTAAGATTAAATATTACAGAATAGCCACAGGTCATGTTTTAAGCTCAATATTTTTCCAAAAATGCAATGAGAATATCACAAATGTGCATACAACACAACATTTTCAGTATTTTTTGCCCCTGCAGATATGGCCAACTAGGTGTCCTGCTATCTTCTTTTGAAGTGTTTAACTAGGAGTGAATGAGGAACAGTCGTGGTCTAGAATCATATAGGTATGGCATGAGCAACAGATGTTATGGAAAAAAAGCCTGATAGTGATTTTCTGATTAAAAAAAAAATTTCACAACAAATGTAGTTAAAATCACAACCTTACCTGTATGTCCATTATTAGTGATAACAGCTGTGGATGATCCTGTTACACCAGTAACATATAGAGGGCTCAGATTAGAGTTTCTTTTGGTTTGTGATGTAATGATATTTATAGGTGACTGAGAGTTTTGTGCACAGATTGGATAATGTGTGCCCCAGGTTGGGGGACCTAATAAGTACAAGGCATAAACAAAATCAGTTAGAGAAAATGCATTTATCACCCCACTCCTGTATTTGTACATATTACAATACGGGATTGCATGCAATATAGTACATTTTTTAATTAAGATTCTTATCTTCTACTGTTCTGCAGATGCTGAGAATGAGTGCCAGAATTGCAGGAACACTACATCCCCTGGTATCACTACATTACTCCCATTACACCTGTGGAAAATGGCAAGAATGCCATACTAGAAGCACATTCATGTAAGTCTAATTCTAGGGCGTAATCACCTAATTACAAAGAAGTGCAGGTGTCTATATTAATAAGGTCTGCATAAAACCTGTTTCCAGTTCTAGAACTTTGCATCTGTTTACAGATAGAAATTTTTAGATGATAATATATTATAGATTATTAGATAATACAAATGGCTCATGAAGCGAAAAAACTTTTAAATTAATTTAAAAAAAAACTTCCTGGGTGTGCCACTTTGGGTGTATTAAATCCACAAGGAGCTTGAGGCCAGGAGAGGAAGTGTAATTTGCTGTCTGTTTTATGTTGGCAAAAAAACTATTTTACACAAGGGAGTGAATTCACATCTGCCCAACTGAGACCTATTCAAAGCTAAACGGATGCATGTTTTCCAAATGACATGGATTAAAACCTCTTTTGAAAAGAATTTGGGCTGAAAAGTACTTTGAGTATTTTGATGATGTGGGAATCATTCATAGGTACATTGCTCTCTAACGATCCTCCCGTTATTTTGGATTCAGGAATAACCTCTGTGGACTAATACCAAGGCATGGCCATTTCTTGCTCCCTCATTCTTTCCCTTTTTTTAAATCTTTTATATATTGTTGCTTTGCCTGTGTTACATTTTGTTCATGCCCAGTCTTTGTAGTTATTATTTTGCTCATTGTACATATTATTGTGTCAGCTTTCTTATGTAATGTTATCTTTATTATCCTCCAAAAAAAGTACAAAAATATAATTTAAAAAAATTAGCAGAACTGACAGCATTATCTGGATTAAGGTATTGTTTTTTTTAGTGAATCCAGTATCATTCACCCTATGCTCTTTATTGGTATTTATGGTTTCATCGTTTCATTGTTGACAGTCCACTAATAGTGGACTCGGTAATAATCTCATAACTATCTCCTAAACTAGTGAGTTTTATTCAGCCCTGCAGCATTTATTTTGTGTTCTTACAAATGTCACAAATTATCTCTAAATTTTTGGTGTTTATTGGTTTCAAAATCTGATCACTGGAATCCCTTTTCAGTATTTAGACGCTTGAGCCACAGGTTGAATGGGAATGGTTGGGAGCGAGGTTGAGCCTGTGATACAAAGATGTGGTCATCGGCAAGTCTGAAATGGCCTATATCTTCCTTCATTGACTCTTCACTTTGTTTATTAGATAAAAAAAGCAACAATGTTGACTTATTAAAAAACTGCTTAATTTCAATCAGTATTAGTATATTTCACAACTGTCTTACTTTTTAATCTTCATTTCCACAATTTATTACTTGATTTAAAATGAGGTATTTGTAACATTTCTTCTAATATATAAATAAAAAACTGAGACAAACAAAAACACTTACTGCACAGAGGCTCCGTGTAGCACCAGTCTTCTAAAATATAATAGAAAATACAAGAGGATTCAAAATATGAATGATTAAATATGATTGCTAGCAGAATGTGAAAGCTACTTAGATATGAAGAAATTTACTTTGTCCTGGAAATTCTGTACATACATAAATTATTAAAATCTAATAAAATTACATGTGGTTAGTCACCAAACTTTTGTGAGAATTTTGGCAAAATAGTATTACTGATGCTAATTGTCACTGTAACATGTATTGCTACTGATTCTTGTCCTAAGTGTAGTGTAAGTAAATTAGGATTAGGTTAGAAGAAAGAATTAGAATGAGATGAAAGATTTGGTTAATATTATACATTTTACATGTTAAAACAATTCTGAAAGACATGTTAGAGCTGCTTCTGGAGATTCCTTCCTGGTGATACTAATTGTCTGGCTAGTGTATTGACCAACTTGGTTCAGTAAAGTTTGACTCAGCAAAAAAGGAATAAATATTTTTCTACGTCACATCTAAAACTTAGGGTCTACAGCAGGGGTGCCCAGAACGTTGATCGCGATCTACTGGTTGATTGCAAAGGCAAAGTAAGTCGATCACGGAGCCCTGCCTTACCCTTCCCTGCTGTTTACCAGTAGCCTTGCTGTACATCTATAGGGGTGCTGGGGATGATTTTCAGTGCGTGAGAAGGCTTGTGTAACAGTAGGGAGGAAGGCAAGGAGGGCAAGAGGCCAGTCTGAGGTAAGCAGTGCAGGACGGCCAAGTCAGTTCAGGGTTCAATTACTGAAATACCTTTGTACAGATTAGCAGTTATTTTTCTTGTGCAGCATATATTCTCCAATGAGAGGTGAACGGTAACTTTCATGTCACTATAGTCTTGTAGTGCAATGTCTGTGCAATGTTCTGCCATTCAATGTCTCATTAGCTCCAGTCACTTCTGTGTCATACTTGGTATATATATAAATAAATATACGTTTAGCAGTTGACTTCAGCATTTTAAAAGTAGCTTGCAAGCCAAAAAAGTGTGGACACCCCTGGTCTATGGGCTTCAGACAGCATAAGTCAAAACTGCAGAGTGCATTGGAAAGTGTTATGAATGCATTATTAAAGGAGACTGCTTTACTGCATCACTGGGGACTGCTTTTCTGCTTTTATGGGATAGCTTTGGCAGTGCATTTCACGCACCAAGTGGGTGTTTACAACAGGACCAGAGACAGTGGAAACTAAGCATAAGTCAAACATCATTATTTGGATGTTTGTTTCAGGTAGCAGATACAAAGTTCCAAAGCAGGAGTTACCCTATACATACTAGCATAGATATGTATACACGCTAGACAATAGTCGCCCTGGACGAATGATTAGTGAAAAGCCAGCATGTGTACAGGTATCCCCCAACAATGAATAAATGTACTAGTGGGGATGACTGCTGTTGTTTCCTGTGGGAGAGGATGCAGTCTCCTGCTTGTCCTCCCCCCTCACTGTGTGTACATTGTTTGTTGATTCTGTTGTAACTGGAAACAATTAAGAACAATTATTTCCTAGACCTAAAAAGCCGTCTTGAAATAAGGCTGTAAACAAAAAGTTGTTTCCAGTAAGGTCAGAGTATTTTTTATTGTGGGTTTAAAGAAGGTGTTTATAGAATTATAAACCAAGTAGAAGAGATTATATGTCTAAGGCTTGTTCAATGCAGAGCGTTTAAATACCCATGTTTGAAATTTCTATTCATTCCAATAGGCCAGTCCACACCAGAGTGTTTTATTGATTGGCTGTAAAGAAGACACATCCTGGAGCAGTTGTAAAGAGTTAAAATGCGCATTAACTCCCAAAAACGCTTCCCAAACACCGAAAATATACTCAAAAATGCTTCAAACTCTCAGTTAACATGAATGGGTGTTTTTGTCAATTTTGAGATGTCTTTGGAAGTTTTGGGGCATTTGGGGTACATTTCCTCTATTCTAATGTTTCTTTTCCACATATATTGGTTTAAAACATCTTTAAATGCGTAAAAACTTATAAAAGCTATATAGGCTTTTATAATTGTTTAAAATTAAAGTAAGTGTAGCTTACATACGGAGTCACTTGTGTTATGTCAACTGCAAAGCCATTAGAAACACGTCTGTTAGTTATTCACCTTTTGCAGTGAAAAATGTTCTATTTATTGAACATTATAACTGCCTTAGGGGTTCTTACCTGAAGCCTGGCAGCAGAGAGCAAGACAAAAAATGCTGATCAGTATGATCATCTTCGCAGTCTTCCACACACTGAAAAAAATAATTGGTGATATAAATAATAGCTGTGGAATATACATTTCAGGATCTGTTCAACTGTGTGATACACGTGTGGTAAAATGTTTTTGCCCTTTTATCATTGTCACACTTGTGGAGAAGCCATAAAAATGCCAAGGGAAACAGATGACTTATTGAGCTGTTACTCAATATAAAACCAGCCTAAAAATTTGCGGTATTTGCCAGTTCTGCATAGCAAACCCCAGCTCCTGAGATGGGTTAGACCAGGGGTGTCAAACTCTGGCCCGCAGGCCAATTCTGGCCCCCAATGTCCTTTTTCTTGGCCCCCAAAGTAATCCGAAATTTGAATTGCAGCTGGTCCCCCGCTACATTGAAAAAGCGCGGCTTCTACAATTCTCGCATTACTCGTGTCTATAGAACAGCAGGCTCTCTGCCTATGCATGGCCCAGCATTGGACTGTTTTAAAGGTGCAAGTAATGCCAGGAATTGTAGTAGCGGCGATATTTCAATAAAGAAGGAGTCCCAGTGGCGGGCCACTTTTAAGATTTAGCCCCTCATTGGCCACGTCTGGCATTTCCAGCACTCCCCCTCAACTACACATGGGAGGCACCAGGAGTCTTTTGGAGTTACAGGGGCTTCTTGGCAACCCATAACCTTGTGTCATATAGCGGTGTCTTAGGCTGTTATCCAAGTGTATAACTCTGTGGGTGCTGCACAATTTCCATGCTACATCCCTGTCAAAATGCCCCAGCTTCGTACCCAAGCTGCTCAACTGCTCTCTATGTTCAGCAGCACATATCTGTGTGAGCAACTATTCTCCAAGATGAAGATGAACAAAACATCGCACAGGAATTGTCTTACTGATTAAGACCTTCACTCAATCCTGAGGATTTCCTCAGCTCAGAGCCTGAACCCAAACATTGATGAACTAGCATCCAAGAAGACATGCCAGGTATCTGTAAGGAACTTACCCGCCCTGCGAGCCTGCGGTGTCCCTGGGGTTCCCAGCCACAGAGGGAGACCCCTCAGTAGCAAGCAGCATAATAACCAAGGCTGCTCCTCTGCTCACAGCTTGTCTGTCTCTGCAGGCGGAGGGATCCGCCCTGGACTAATTACTGATCAGCCAGGCAGCAGCCGTTGCATCCCTTTGAATGTGGTTCCTGCTCCCAGCACTGTGCAAGTGCAAAGTAGTGCACGTCCTAGGGGTACTGTGGGAAGAGGTGCGCGTGTTACCATGCGTCCCTCTTGTACCCCCCGAGGGCGTGGCACTCGGCTGCTTCGCCCCAGGGCGGGACATAGTTAGTTTGAATTCCCTGCGGCCAATCAGCTGCAGGGGATTTACTCAGTCTCCCATCAGACAGTGCCAGGTGGCGCAAGGTGATTGGTCATCCTGGCTATTTAAGGAGAGCCTGTCCATCACCCCATTGCCCGCTATAGCCTCTGTTACCACAGTGTGCTTGGGTGTGTCTTTGTGTGTTTAAAACTTCTGCTTGTCATCTCCTCAGTGACCCGGTCTGAACCTAACTCTGATTGAACTCTGCCAGCCCTGACCTCGGATTGTTATTGACCATTCTGCCTGCTGCCTGCCCTGACCTCGGATTGTTACTGACCTGCTTTTGCCTTATCCTTCTGTACCTTGCTTGATTGGACTTAACCCTTGCTGTGCTGTACCATTCTGAATAAACCTTATTCAAGGATATCTGGAGTCGGTAGTGGTTTGTGTGCCCAGGCGCATTACAGTATCTAGCATGGACCTTGAATAAATATTTTCTTTATGTACTTTTCCTTGCTACTCCAAGGCATGGACTTGAATAGTTGAATTTTTATGGAAGAAAATTGTGAATATTATTGTTAGCCTGTGCAAAGATTTTTTCCTAAATAAAACTAAAAAAAAAAACTTATGCCTCTTTCTGTATTATAGGATTGTTCCAGATTAAATGTGAAGCAAAACCTCTTTGTTTCCATATGAAAAGGGTTTATATCTAATGAGAAGGAAAAACATACTCAATTTTTTCAATAAGTTTTAAGGTTGGCCCGCAGTTTTTAATTTTGGCCCTCTGTGTATTTAAGTTTCACACCCCTGGATTGGACTATAAAACTCTCAGTAGGTATAGATAAATCTTTGACCTGTGGTTTCTAAATCAGAGTTTAAGTTCTAAATCAGTTGTTGGTGGCCAACATTGCAGCCAATGTGAAGATTTAATGAAAAAGTTGGATGTTATTTTAAGTCCAACAGATAAAAATAATTTAAGTAAGCCAGTCCAATAAAAGTGTAACCTAAACATTCATCACAGTTTTATGTGCTGATGGAGGTCAAGCAATGGACTGAGCAAATAAAAAGTGGGGGCCTTTGCATTGCAGCTCCCTGACATTCTGTCATTTGCAGGCCCAGACAAGGTGAGACCTCTGGGAAATTGCCTAGTCTACCATACTCTAAGACCAGCCCATCTAGCTGTGCGAAAAAAGAAATATCATTCATAGCAGGCATGTGATGCATACACCAGGAAACTGTAGAAGTTGCGATGGTTGCGATGGAGTACAATGGTCAGTTCATGCATCCTAGAGCAGCAGTCGCCAACCTTTTTGGTCCCGTGGACCACTAAAATTACTTGCTCCTGACCGCACATGCGGGGGGAGCTGGTTGTCAATCAAAGGGGAGGAACCTCCCCCATAGTGATGACATAATGCCATAACCCCGCCCACTCTGCCATCACAGGTCTGAGCCTGCGATGGGAGAGTGGGCAGGTTGTGTTGTGAAACACAGCTCGCCCACTTCCCTGAGCGAGGGATTTGCACGAGGGATGTCCGCGAACCCCCAAAATCTTCTCGCGGACCACCAGTTGGCGACCGCTGTCTTAGAGTGTCTAGTAACCATGTTTTATTTTATAATTATATTTGTGCATGGAACAGTTACATTTGGTCATTACATCTAAAAATGCCTACATTTAATACAATACCTTCACATGAAATAAAAAGTAAAAAATCAGAGCAGTAATTAGTGAGGTAACACAACAATATTAACACACAATATTTGCTTCAAGAATGTAGACTGTACTTTTGGCTGATAGACCTATTTTATAAAGTATAAAACTTTTTAAAATTATAGAGTAACATACAAAAAAATGCCAGATTCAGAAGGGTCTAATCCTTCCTCAGTATGCTAATAAAAGTGTTTTTACTGCAAGTTGGTTCCTTTTGAATGGGAAAATTATGTTACCCTCCTGTACCAGTGAGACAACAAGTAAGAATGGAAAACAGTACAGCACACATAGCGTCTACTTCCATTTTAGCTATGGCTACACTTTTATTTTAACTTAACATGAAAATATAAAAAAAAAAAAAAAAACCTCATCACTTTGATAAAACCTTTATAAAACCTTCCCTGGTGGGAACCAATTACTGTTGTTTAAACACATGGACTTAGTAATGTCTGATTAACTGTTTCTACTTATTTTTGTTTCACAGTATTCATATAGCACCAAAATATTACACAGCACTGTACAAAGTCCATAGTCACTAATTGTCCCTCAAAGGAGCTCACAATCTAATGTCCCTATCATAGTTATATGTATTTAATACAGTCTAAGGTTTATTTAGGGGGAAACCAATTAACCTAACTGCATGTTTTTGGAATATGGGAGGAAACCAGATTACCCAGAGGAAACCCACACAAACATGGGGAGAACCTTCAAACTCCATGCAGATGGTTTAATAGCGGAGATTCGAACCTGGGACCTTGCAAATCAAAGCCGCTTTGTCCCAAGGATCCTACACTACACCCGATTGGTGATACTTAAACTTTACAATGTTGCAAAACAAGAACCTGGAGACTGGCTGTTTAAGCACTGAGCCAAGCACAGCTGAGGACAGCGATAGCGCTCATACTGTACAATCCCCACACCCAGAAGGATCATGATTAAAGGTGCAGACAAAAGCAGGTACGTACTTTTCCAGAGCAGGTGAGGTTTTTTTGTAAAATATAATGTAACTGCGAAAAATAAAAAAACTGTGAATCTCATGGCAGGTAAAAATGTCACCCATTTTCATGCCAGCGGAGTGAAAGATTGGTCATGTAAAGAAGAACACAGAAGACGAAAGAAAATGGCAGCACCAGCTGTCCTATCCATGCAATAAAGAAGAAAGAAGCTGGGACAGCAAGGGACCTACTGGAATCAGATTGCAGAGGGAGAGAGGGCTCTTCAAAAGTAAAGGTAAGTGTTATTTATTTATTTTCATGAAAGTTCTGCTTTAGGAGAGGGGTATAAGATTCTGCTTATAAGAGAGATGTATTTAGTGTCAAAGGAGTTGTCCAGCCAGATAGGGGACAATTGGGAGCTGATATATATATTCACACATATATATATATATATATATATATATATATATATATAGGAGAATAATCATTCAATTTAAAATCAGTTTCGAGATTTGTTCTCAGAAATATATATTTAAAAAACCTAGACTGAAAATTAGACATAGCACACTACACATATGTACTGTAAACCCACCTTCATAAAAAAAGGGTTTTCTGTTACAGATGCAGCACAATGTAAATATCAATGGACAGTAACAGCCTTGCACAGTAAAGTAGTGTGAAAAGTGTGCTCTGTTCCTGGGTTAAGTATTATTGTACCCTCTGTCTTGACCCGAGCCTGGTATTACAGAGCCAGGCAAGCTGGCGACCTGCCCTGTAACATGTGAGCAGGGTCACTGAGAGGACAGGAAGTGGAATTGCAGGGTCTCTGAGCATAAGCACTGCAAAGATTGATGGAGGGAATTTACCAAAAGTGCCAGGAATTTGGGTAAATTGAACATTTGCATGATTTTATAAAGCTATATTAAAAAAGGACAAAAGGAAAACAGAAGCAAAGGGCATATCTATTGTATATTGCTTACTGTAATGCATTGATTTGGACGTTGTAACCTATAATGTTTCCTATATTTTAATAGAATATTACTATTTTAGTACATTCTAGAGCTTCTGGTGTGCTTCATTGCTGAGGGTTACGAAAGCCATGTTATGTTTCCTGATGTGCTGCAGTCAAGCTCTGAGATATACTGCAGACATGACATCAAATAATGCAATTATGACCTAAATAAATAATGTAAAAGCTTTGTTTAGTACAAGTTTAACTGATATTAATTAAAAATAGTATTGACAATGCAAAATGCTAGTACAGATTGATCAATCTTGTTATGCAGCAATGCAAACAGGAACTCTGAGTTCATAAACTCTGTTGAAAAAGGTTTAAACCCTTTTTTTTGTTAACTTTGATTTGTGAATCAATGGACTACAAAAGCCCATTAAAAATTGCAATGCAGCATTCTGTACTATGCAGAGCACCAAAATGCAGGATGATGTGTTATTGTGCAGTGTGGTGCGTTTCTATACAGGCACAACAGAACAGTGTTGACTTTGGGCTTGATTTAATAAACAGGGAATCATAGATTACTGCAAACTTTCCCTCATAGGAAACGTCAATGTTCATGTATTTCAATTGTAGTAATTGATTCCCACCAGGGAATGTTTGAGTGGATGTCAGAGTCCTTGTTTTATAAATGTGTTGGAAGGTGCATGCACAGGTCAGTGTATTATCTTGGAATAGATGGCACCTCAGGACACATTTTGTAGTGGGTTGTGATAAATGTTCGGATATGATTGAGCCCTGACTAATTTGATTTTTGTACAATTTTATTTTACAATTGTGGCTTGACATCCTGTTAAAAAGTTGAACTTAATAAATATAAAATATAATTATGTTTTTTAATAAAAGTATGCCATTGAAAAAAAAAGAATGAACTTCTTCCCTCACTGTTGTAAGTTTAGATAAAAACTTTCATTTTTTTCTGACTTTTTCTGGGTTTTTGACTCATAAGTTACTGAATCCAGGGTTTTAAAAAGGCGCCCTGCCATATTCTATATCAGGTTTAAACAGGTGCACTTAGCATTTTATAAAATACTGCTTGTCTCGGAATTCAAATCACAGGACAGAAAACAATTAAATAAAAAGGGAGGGTCAGGACAAGACATATGAGAAGAAATATGGTAAATGATTCTGTTAGTGCATCTGACAGGAAATTAGGTGATCTTATGATACCTGCTGCAGGTTGTAATGCTTGCTGTGTGGAATTAGCCCTGCTAGTTACACAACCTAACCGTATAGAAATTAGGATGTCCTGAATTTTTTGACTCTTCATAAAAATTTAACATTAGATTTGCTAAAAAAAATTAACACTAAAAAATTTGTAGTTTAGAGTTGCTAGTTTGCATCCCTGTATAACATTTTTTTGCACTTTTTTTACATTATTAGGGTCCCCCAGTGGGTGACATCGGTTTTATTGGTGGCAGCCAGAATGAGTAATGACAAGCTAAGACGGAAAAAGGCATACAGGTTGCTGCAGAAACAACTGGTAGGTGGATAATATGGGTAAAATAATAGATTTTTCATATTTACTATAAATCATGTTCTCCCCAGCCCCTTTTAGCTGGGCGCACCACCTGGCACTTTTAAGTAACCACCCGGGTGTTTTTGGGTGCTTACTGATGAGTTGGGTCACAACACAGGGGCTGCCACCTACCTACAATTTTTGTTCAGACATTCAGTAACTAGACATTCAGTAACTTCTGCAGCAAGCTGTGCTTTGATATGCAAAAAGAAACAAGTGCAGAGTTTGTCCTGGTCATTAAAGAGCTACAAGAGGCTGCAGAAAGAGCTCACCCCCTAGGATCACCCAAACCTCAGCTGTGTTTAGCAAAAGATCTCTTCTGCAAATAAAGAACCCCCCCCCCCCCCAAATCAAGCCTGGTCCTGCAGAGCAAGCAGGGAATCCCCGTTTACATCTAGGGGTGTCCCTATGTCCGATGTCCTTAACTCAGGGACTACCTGTAGTTGTTCTGCACAGTTAGGCTGTAGGCTGTAGCTGTAAGCATAATATCATTAATTCCACTGAACCACTGAACTAAAAAGGAGGTGCAGGACCACAAAAGGGGATTGAATGCTTTTGCCGCTGATACCAAATGAAATAAAAAAGAGTGTTTATATCTTTTATATGACAAAGAAATAAAGAAATTAAAAAAAAGTGATGGATGATCATTAGGCCATTTATAATAAAAATTCATAATAGTATTTTTACAGACTTGTGTTCAAAATGAATCTAATTTGGGACAGGTCCAAAAAAATTCGAAACATTATGATTGGATCAATTTGGAATCTCCAGCACACAGACAGACAGGTACATTTTGTGCAAAAATATTGGGGTCCTATACCCCCGGGTAAAGAATTTAAAATGCATTTCCTGATATTTAATAGTAATATAAGCTTTGACCATAGGCAATAGTACGATCCACCTGATCAGCGGCAAGAGAAATTCTCAATTCTAGGTCCCACTGACATATGAACAGAGGAGACGAGGATGCAGCTTTAATATTAAGTATGGAATAAGAAGCTGAATGAGATCCTCTAATCAAATTTATTAAATGAACGACTGAAATATGTCAGAGATGGGAGAGTAGCTAAGGAATGGGTCAGTTATACCTTGGGCCGAAATCCTAAAGGACAAATACTCTGTGCCTCACAGTTCTTTTAGTACAAAAGACTTGAGCAGGACAAGAAAGACATCATTGTGAAGGTAGCATACTAGGAAGGTTATCTTTTTTCCTGACTGTTGAGTAAATTTTGATTTTTTACAATTTATTCAGCAGTTTGAATTACCTTATAATACCATTGGGTATTATAGGGTATTAAAGTAAATATTTGTGCAGTACAAACAAGTCCAAGTTTATTTTTTTTTAAATGAATTACAATAATTTGTTATAGCTACACCTAAATCACCTACTGTGATCTGTAGTGTTAAATATTATTTTTGGGATTCCCAAAACTTTTAAATTTTTTTTTCACTTCAAGGTAAAAAGGCTGAGAAGGGTTTGTGTATTGTATGGGTTACTTAGGAGCAGTAGCCTGTGTTAGGATGTGTCCCCAAACAAAACGATCCTTGTTTAACTTTTCAGTGCTGTGTTGTCATTGGCCTATTTAAAATATATTACACATGATACAGAACAATGACAGGAAGTGGACAGCAATGCTGCTGATAGATTAAGGTGTTCTCTGAAAATCTCTCTCAAATAAATATTATTGGAGTTACAAGGTATTTTGATAATCTTAAATAATCTGACATATGTAAATTAAATTCACTCTGTAACTTGACCTGTCAAAAGTCACACCAGAAAATAGGAGAATGCCATCCAAGGTTAACAAAATTATCATCCCAAGACTTCCGGAACAGGTGTACCCATTGGAGGATTTTCTCTTAGTTAGCCGGTCACCATTCGGTGGTCCGAGAAAAATTTGGCGGTCCACGGCTTTGGCCGGTGCACCTCCCAGTGGGGTCAGGAGAAGGACCCTGCTGAGGGGGGAGGGCAGCGGACCAGCCACAAACCATGTCTCCTGTATACATAGCAGGCTCAGGGTAGTGGGCAGGTTCTGTCTCTGGAGTGGGCGGGTTCTAGCATTATGATGTCACTCAAGGGAAAGTTTCTTCCCCTTTGAGTGACACACGGCTCCCCATGCATGTGCGGTCCGGAGTCAATAAATATTATTAAAGAATAATTTTTAAATACACCCCTTTCTGGCTACGTGATAATGTTCACTATGTCAAAAAAAGGTTTGGCTTTTCATTCACTTTAGTGTTACTAAATTAAAAGAAAATAAAAGAGAAAAAGGGAAATTATATTGACATTAATTAGGAAAAAGACTAAAACTAGCGGTGGATATTCAGGCTGATTTACAGACCTACATAACTGAGTAACTGAAGGAAATATTTACTCAATCTATTGACGATGATGGCGGGAAAGTGTTTTGTACTCAATTATTGAATCATAATATACAACAGGGATGCCAAATGCCCACCACAATTTAAAAAAAATAACTAGCTGTAAACTACAGCTTTACTGGGCCTTCTTACATGATTGGATCACTGAAGTAAGAAGAGTGAAAATTCTTACCTGGGGGTACATTCATGTCATTAATACATTTATAAGCAAAAACAAATCTATAAACATACACCCGTGTTGCTGGCTATCTCTTGGGGGAGTCATTAGCCCATTAAACCTTTGCTGGAACAGTTTAAAATTGACCGCTGGTACACATAGAGATTACAGTTGTCATATGAAAAGGTACGCCAGCATGGTGTGTTGGGGTTCATAATAAATGGCACAAGAGAACACCAATGCTTATGCGCAATTACTGTGTAAAACCTGGTCCGAATATACATTTGTAAATGCTGTAATTAAGTGGTGCAAGTAAAAGTGATTGAAATAATGCATTTCATGATCTTTTGTGGTGGGCCAGTTTTAACTCTGCATGCTTCTATTCATTTTCTGAACAACGTCTTAAGTCAATTTGACACATAAATAAAAAAATGTAATGAGTCATTAGGTATTGTAATAATTTTTCCACATGGCTACTTATGTTTGTTATATTGTATTAAACATTCTCATTTATATAGGGTTCAAATGTTGAGGTTAGCTTTTAAATCATTCCACATGGAATATTTATTATGTCTTGACTTCTGTAACTGGAAACCAGTTTTCCACACAATCCTGCAAACTAAGTAGACTAAGTTGAGCCACGGTCCCAGACATAAAGGCTTTTTTTCCTTATATTTGTAATAATTGTGTGGATATGGAGGTGGTATAATAGTGATACTGCAAAAATAGCAAAACCTGTTAGGTAAAAAATAATCATATTCAACAGAAAGGATGAAAAAATTTGTAAAATCAAAACAAAGCAGAATACTTACAGCACGTTGCTTTGAGTAACTACTACTCTGCTTCAGATGCTCCGTGTTTATATTGCTATTATTTGATGGGTCATATATAATTTTTAAAGACCTCCTCCTTTTGAACTCTGTCACCAGATATAAATGGAAACGCTGCCACCTGCCTATGTTTTATGTTATATTTTTGGAAAATGTTTCCAGTAGTAGTCAAGGACGATAGGTCTGTGTTGAATTATTGAGAACACTTGGGTGAGGAATTCTGTGGGCAGTACTAATTATTGTTACATAAGATAGGTGAAAATGTGTGCAGGTGATGCTTTTCTGTTTTGCAAAGTAACAATATTCACGTAATGTTTTGCCAAAGGGTATGCCATGCATTCTCCTAAATGGTCCTAATTTTTTGTCAGGTTTGTTTTAAATAGTAGGCGATTTCCCTAGCTTTATAAACTAAATATTGGCTTCTAATTTCACTTGATGTTGCACACAATTTTCACTGCCTCTGAGAAAGTAGTTAAACGTTTTTAAAAAACCTTTCTTATTTCTAGTGTTTCACTAACGTTTTAAAGTGGATCTATCAGTAACTGTATACATCTGCAAGAATTAATTCCTGACATGTCATAATATAAGCAGTCCTCGAGCTTCAGTCAAATGATTTTCTCTAGATCTGAAAGAAGCACCTAGGGAGAATTTTGTCATCATGTAGAAAGGAAACATTTTCTGGTAATGGGACTATTTTATCATTGGAACTGTAAACTCACAAGGTGAAAGCATTGGAAAACCAAGTCATACATATAAAGGCTACTAGATTTACATGATAGTATGATCTTTGAGCCAGCAATGTAGGAAGTAGACCCTAAATAAAGCTGACTTTTTGGCAACAAAACAAGTGCTGTAATATATTATAAAGGTGCTGAATATCTGTCAGTGATACATCTGCTTATGTGTGAATTCACTATATTTTATTCTAAAATAACTTCTGTGAAAGGTGTCACCATTATTTCTCTATCTGGCTTATATCACATATATATGCATCATAGGATGAGAGAAAAGGGGGTGGAAGTAAAGTCTCACACATAGTCTACTATATTTATATAAAAGATAAAATAAAAAAACACAATGTATCACCAGTTTTGCTTTGGTTGTCATGTTGGTTATTTTCTTTTGCTCTAACCTAATAAACTGCTCTATATTCTGTTAGTGGATTACAGGGATAGGACAACAATATGCAAAATTTCCAACCTATGTATATCCAGAGAACATTAAGACTTTAATCAGATCTGTCTTCCCTAAAGGTGTGTGTAACTATCCAGATCCAGATCATGAAAAGGTGAGTTGTACTTCTTTGCAAAATTTAATATGTTTAATATCATATGAAGCATATCTAGGTGTCTTCACATCAGTACTCTCCTACTCAGGTCTCTAGAGGCACTGATTTTTAGAGCACACTAGTAAAGTGTTTTTCAAACGTTTTTGAGCCACGGCATAATATTTACATTGAAAAAAATCCTGCGGTACACCACAATTCAAAAATGTTGCAAAATTACACTCTGTAGCGAATTCCCTTGTCTCTAAGAATAAACAAGGCAATTAAGCTATCTACTGCCACCCACTGACATGGAAGAGTATTACATTACTCTGCCAGTCACTACAGCACAGACACTCGAAAATGGACAATGGTACACCTGAAGATCTCTCACGGCACACTAGAGTGCCGTGGCACAGTGGTTGAAAATCACTGCACCAATATACAAACTTAATTAGCTTCTGATTCCACCTCTTATTACTTCATATGCTTCTATTCCATGTAACGCATGCCCTCACTGGCCAATAGTTCTGTGGAGAATAAGGTTCTGAACTGCAGTAGCTTACTAAAATGTTTAGTTTTTTTGAGCAAATAAAATGAATAATAATCTAACATGCTGTTTAAGTATTACTCATAGGATCTTGAACTAATGATAAGGGAAAGGGAAGCTTGGAATCTGTTGCTTGGTTCCTTTTTACCACATATACATTTGGTTACTTTTAAGTAGAAGAAAGGCTTACTGATGACTCATAGGTGCTCATTTATAAATAATGTATGTTAGATGACCAGAAAGGAAAAATATGGTACAGTTTTTCATTACTTCTAAAAATTTAGATGTTGAAAACATGTTACCATTTTTTATGCATTTCTAAAACAGTTTTCAGGATTTTAGAATACAAATGTGTTGATTTGTACATTAGATTCCAATTTCTTCAAAATAGTCTCCCTACCTTGCTTATTGCTTTGATGCTGATCTTCTGCAACACTTTTAGCTACATTCTGTCTTTATGTGATTCAGCAATGGCTACATGCTACGTCCCAGGGTGGTTTTAATGATGGTGACAAAAATGGACAATATCTAAATATTATGTGTTCACATAGCAACTTCTAGTATCAAATCAGGAGCCCTTTAACAAAACTGAAGCACAACTGCAAATTAGTAATAGTTCATTGTCTCCCTATACAGAAAGCACTGGAACAAAGACATTAATGGCAAGATCATCAATGATAATTTTTGTTGAAGCTATATTGAAAAAATATAAAATGTTTTTTAATACCATTTGTAAAGTTTTTGTAAAAAGTGATTTAAGTGATATCCCCTTTTATGGCATCAATAATTTTTGAAAATATTAATAAAAATAGTCTTTGAAAAATTAGCAGAAAACAATGGTCCAAGTAAAGCAGCATTTTGTAACAGTGATGATATGAAACTGCATGATGACATCTTAAAATGACTCTTAGAACGTTAAGATATTGAAGCTAGATTGTAACTTTTTGTAACATGTATGTAAAGAATGATGTATGGCTTAGGCTGTCTGGACAAATTTAGGGCGAAACAAGAGACACCAGTGAAGTTGGATGATCCAGCAAATTTGGAATGGATCTGGTCCAGAATTGAAAACATTTACCTAACATTTGCTAACAAATACCTAATGACTTTTAGGAAATCCTCTCCAGATTTTCTGTATCACCCAGCTTCACTGATGAAAGTGTATTCTCTCCAGCCTTGGAGAACTTTAATAAATCAGGGCCAAAGCATCACTTCAAAACAGTCCTGCATAACAGTTCTAAACAAACAAATTTGAAGTGAAAGTGAATTGACGGCACAGCATGTGAATGTATTTCCAAAAGTAATTTTCAATTCTGCAGCTTTGAGTAAAACAACATCTGGTGATCAAACTACAAAAGTCATTGGGCAGAGAAGTTCTGCTATAGGGTGATAATTCTTCTGAAACACAAATAATACATTTGACATTCATATTATATAACCATAAATTACTAATATATGAATGTATTAGATTTATTAAGGAACTACTTATAAAACATTAATGTAAATATTCAACCATTTTCATAAACAATATATTTTAACTTCAGCTCTGTCCATGGCTCCCAGTTTTATGTTACCCCTTTACACACACTTTCCCAAAAAAAGACACTGAGCTGACAATTCAATGCCCAGGATTGTTTACCTTGGTGGCCATGAAGTAACGTGCCTGGAAATATGTCATTGTAATGTTTTTGTTATTGTATTAAATACAGAAATTTACAGATATGTCACTCGAGGTAGAAAACACTTATATTGCACTCACTCTGCCATCTTATCAGCTGTTCAAATAAGGGGTAAACCCATAGATTTGCATTTTAGGATAAGAACATTAAATCATCATCAAGCAACAGGAAGCAAAACCTGCACATGTAATGAGGAAATATGACTGTTTCCAGGCAAGCAACAATGGGCTTTAGCAAAATCCATAACAAAATGTTAATGAGTCCATCAGGCAAACTTTCACTGGGGCACCTGACAGTGTGACAAAAAAAGTCACTGATCTCTAATTAAATTAAGGACCGGTAGGTAAATCGTTGTCAGCATAGTCAGGATGCTACTTTGGTCCAAGGCTATGAAGTGGGCAACAGTGCAGGATGCTCATTTTTAAACATATTTGTCTGAAAAACTGCTTTGTCATTGGTTTATTTTATTAACACCATTTTTAAAGGGGTTTATTTTAGCTTTTTTTTATTAAATATTATTATTAAGGTAAGTTATTAAATTAAATTATTATTAAATATTAAGATATCAAAGCCTTCCTTCACATTGCACAGGCACACTAAGCAAACTAAAAGAGGTAATCCAGTCTGTAAAAAATGTATACATAAAGAGAGTTGTAGCAGTATTATTAATATTCATATTACACAGTATTTATATAGCACCATCATATTACGCAGCCCTATACAAATTCCATAGTCATGTCACTAGCTCAAAGGGGCTCACAATTTAATGTCCCTAACAATATTTTCCTTTTAATACAGTCTTAGGGCTATTTCGGGAGGAAGCCAACACACGCAAAACACAGGGATAACCTGTAAACTCCAATAATTATTATTATTATATAAATATATAATATTATTCATTGTTAGAGTAATTTATATGTTTACAAACTCGTTAGTGTTCCTGTATACCATTACTATATTTTACGAATACAAACTCTGGGTTTTTTTGAAAAAAGAGAAACCTCAGCTGCCTTATCTGGTTATAAGGAGATACTATGATATTTTTTATTATTTTAGGCTTACACAGTTAAAATTACCCAGCCTTTTGAAAGAAAGGGGGATCATTGCAAATATCTAGTTGACTTAGGACTTCCCATTCTTACCCATAAATACTCTGTGTACCATCTCAACACTTTCCAGAACATGGACAGTTTCTTCTTGCAGACTCTTCTAGTAAAGCCCCTCTCTTCCATCCACCCCTCTTCTTACCACTACCCCCAATCCAAATCTTGGCTACTGTCATTTATTACGTTGTCCCACAAATATGTCCAGCCTATCCAATTGTTTTTCATATGGTTCTTTTTTTGTAAATTCTTTTTTACCCCTGAACAGTTTAGAAATAATATTTTGTAAAATTTTGTAACAACTCTGATAATGGTTAATTAAAAAAATAATAAACACCTTCCTAACTCCAGCTCTGCATTTTGAGAAAACATAGACAAGGGAAATGAATGTACACAATCATCATATTTACATCTAAAGTTACATTTATCTTTATGTCCTACTCTAGGTTGTTAAAGTGACAATGGAGGATTTGTTCTCGGTGCAGGCAAAATGATTCCAAATATATTCATAAATGTCTTAACATTACTGCAAAACATGTGACTTCTGAACCAGCATATGAAAGGTTTGTGTTAATTTTTTGGGAATTAGTAATAAACTTGTTTTTGTGTGTTAACCTTCAGGCAAAATACTTGACTATTTTATGTTTACTTGTAGAAGATTTGTGGATTGGCCACTGAAAATGCTGTTCTTATAATCTCTAGTCACAAACAAACTATGGGACGTTGAAGCAATAAAAAAAATTGTGTTGCAGAATTTAATTATAAGCTCATCCCAAGTTTTTTCGTAGTCTCCCTGCAATGTGATATCAACACATAATTGTCAGTGGGGGTTTGTTATTTCGTCTGGTTAATCAATCACAAATCTGCCACATCCCCTAATCTTACATAGTACACAAGTAAACCAAAAACATATATGGGACTTTTAAGGCAGTCATAAATCACATCAATTATAAACTAATTGTTATCACTTTTTTTTTTAATATCAATATAAAACAGTATTATTATCTGAACATATTGAAACCAACATAAAAACATTTTCACCTTTTCGGTGTGTAACTTCAGACAAATAAAGGGCTCAACATGATATAATGCTCTTGACGCGTTTCACGGAACTCCAGTCCTCTTCTTCAGGAGTATTTTCTTTGTTGCTTTCCCCTTTCTGAATGGTATATGCCACACCCTGGATGTTGCAATGGTCACAGGACAAGAAAAGGGGCCACACACGTTCCATTATAACGCCATCATCTCTTCATTATACAATAAGATTGGTAATTTTTTGATATCAGTCTTTAGAGCAACTTTCAATATATCCCAATCAACAAAAATACCATAGGAAGCTGATAAGTTAGCAGTGTTCAGCTCCTGTGCTTTTCATATGTTTCCGTGTAGTATAAATCATCCTGGGAGGATGAATGGAGGACAGATCAGGATGATTTATATCAATCCTATTGTACAATAGAGAAATGATGGTGGTATAGTGGAAAGTGTGCAACCTCTAGATCCATACAATGATGTTTTAATAAAAGTGATTAAAAAAATAGTTCTTAATTGTTGTGATTTATGACTGCCTTGAAAGTCCCATATATGTTATTTGTGTACTATGATACCAGTACATGTTAATTCTCTCATTAAAGACAAACCTGTGATTTTGTGGCAACTATGCTGCAATGCTACTCTAATGTAGGCCCTGATGTGACTATCATCCTCAGTCACTACAGAATAACAAGCCTGTAGCTTATCAATCAGCTGCATCTAGTCCTGCCTACTGCTTTTTTGGATTGACAGCAAGGCCCCTGTAGCCAAATCCTTCCACTGTCAGTTGTCCAGGAAAGGGAGCACAACATTCAAAGAGGATGTGTTTCAGTCAGAGCAGGTAAAAAAAATATTTGTTTACTTTTGAGGCTTGTGCTTCACATAATAACTGGGATTATTATTTTTTCCAATTCAATGTAAGTGACATAAGGTTTGTAAGGCAAGCAATCAGGTAAGGCCAGCCTCCATCTCTATTTTCAGCAAATATGATTTTGAGTTCAGTTGTTTGTTAATAAATCCCTCCAATCCAAGTAACCTTCCAAATAAAATACTTACCTCTTCCTCATTCTACCCAACTTCTTTGTGCAATCCTGCTAGGCACTGCATGACCCTAATGGGTTCACTTCTTACTACACTCACTGTAGCACTTTTTTCTCCCATAGGCAAGCACTACTCAGGGCAACCTGTAGCCATAAGAATGAGAGGTCCATAGGAATGAATAGGCATGTGCAGCAAAAAAAGGACCTGACAGGCACATTTCTGAGCAGGCTGCACAGGAAGGTTTGCCTGGATGAAACAGAAGGTCTTGTAAGGCCAGTTCTGTCTTCTCTTACTTCTGTGTAAATAAACAAAGATCACACTATTAGCTAGTAATAGTACTCCAATTGGTTTGTAGAATTGTAATCTAATTGTAATTGTGTGCATGTAGGCTCCAATCTAAATAACATCTGGCAGTGTTCCAGCAGTGGTAGGGACTGTTATTTATGAAATTTGTCAGAGGCAACTGTTTCAGTCAATGCTGCTGGAAAACTATGCTGTGATTACATGTAAGCTGCTATTTGTCACTTTCTTAGTGAAAAACTGCAAATACATTTTTCTTTTTTTTAAAATACAAATCTATTACAATTTACATTTTTGGGTTAAGTATAAACAGTCATTTCAGTGCCTATTACTTACTGAAAACATATTTGATTTGTGCCAAAAAGTAATACTATAGGACATATCCTTAGCTTACCCTTAAAAAGCTAACTCTTATCTTTATACAGAATTTGAAAGCACAGCTGTCCCCTACATATAATAACACAGCAGACATTTATTGGTGACAAATCATACCTTTAAGAGTTTTTGCTACATACCCTGATGTGAAATATGGTGTTCCAGATATAGCCTAAGCATGCACTATTTCTCCTGCATTAATCAAGGTTTGCCAATTTAAAATATACTCATCCATAAAAAAATAACAGCCACCACAAAGATTGGTAAGCTGCAAAATATCTCTTTTTTGTTTCTAGTTAACCTTTAAATTAGAAATGCTGCTAATTAGTAGTCATCTGGCAGCAGGACATTTTAATTTCAGCTGTGTCTCATTACAAAAATGTTTGTGGTAACTTTGCACCAAAACCTTTCCGGCTGTATCAGCTTGCTCCAAAGCTTGAAATGCGTCATGTCTGTAATCAACTTACCCGACGTTACAAAACTCTACCAAGACATGTCTGACATTTTGCCCCTTCAAATATTTTTTTCTCATAGAATGAAAACTGGAATTCTGATGAACTTGATAATTCCTACACAATACAACTTTTGATTAATATTTATCAACATCCCTGACCTAATTACTATAATTCTTGAATTCGAAAATTTATGCAGTACTGGAAATCAGATGTGTAAAAAAAATCTGCCCATAAGTAGCCACGCAAGAACAGCAAGAGGGGGGGGCATAGGATGACCGTTAGTGCTATGGTCTCAGTATGTTGCAATCATTTTTAGGGAACTAAAGACCTATAATAATAAAGGAAAAGTAAATACAGGTACCACATTGGTGGCGCAACTCACTGAACACTACACATGTCTATCCATTGTTTGTGGTAATATGCCAAGAATACCTAATTATTTAGAACGCATTGACTGCCTTTATTTTTGTTTTTATTTATCTTCCCATCCAGTTGGGAAGATTTACATCTCTTTTTGTCCAGGTGACCTAGTCAGTAAGCAGTGATGAGAAATCCAGGATGGTAGATATGTTAGTTACACATTCAACAAATGTTTTAATGACAACGGTAAAGGAAAGTCTTCATGTTCTTCTCAGTATAGATGTTAAAATCCAAAAGGATGGACCACAACATTAGTGTGTGTTCTGTGTGAATGTTACATCAGAAGTAATAATGTAACCTTTTGCTAGTAACATAAATGTGTACCTACAGAAGGACCTGAGGCACAGTGTGCAATGTGTGTTCCAAATGCAGATTATCAAACTGGGATCAAGTACAACCATGTTTACACACATATTTACACAAGCAAGGCCACTACATTATGGGACCAGTTCTGTCTGGATGAATGTTTGTTCACAGAGTGTACTTAAGGATAAAAATGACTAACTTAGAAAGTAACAAACTGTGTCAAATGTTTTACTCCCCATCACCTTTATTGCAACATTCTTATTTTTACACAATATCAAAGCAAAACAAAGTTGTCAGTTTTAACTCTTTTAATATTTTTTTGTCTGCACCTCATGAAGAAAATCAAATCACTTTCTGCTATAACACGAAGGGAAAATTCACTCCAATTTAAGACTAAATGGCATAAATAATTTTATAATATTGAAAACAATATACTATAAGTCAGTGTTTCTCAACCAGGGTACTTGCTGAGGTTGGTAGAGATTCCTTGGACAAATAACAGTTTTTGCCACTCAGTATAATAGATAACAATTATATTTTTGGCTATTTATAAGGGGGGAGCCTTCCCACTGGCCAGCAACTAATTTACTGTAGGTTGTTGATAAACTAAATATAGTAGGGGGTCCCTGAAGTCTCCAAGTAAATTTGTTAAAAAGGTCAAGAAACTTCTATAAATGTTGTTATTATGTGTATATAATACAATGTTTAGACATCATCCATGAAAGATATCCAATGTAATGCGTTTGGGGTTGTTGTCTTGCTAAAACACCCATTTCTAGCTCATTTCCTCTTTGGCATAAGGCAACATGACCAGTTCAAGTATTTTGATTTATTCAAACTTATCTATGATCCATGGTATGAGATAAATAGGCCGAACAGGGAGAAACATCCCCATCTCATGACGCTTGCGCCACCATGCTTCACTGTCTTCAGTGCACTGTGGCTTGAATTCAGTGTTTAGGCGTTGTCTGACAAACTGTCTGCGGCCCCTAGACCCAAAAAGAACAATCTTGCTTTCATCAGTCCACAAAATGTTGCATTTATTTCCCTTTTTTTGGCAAACTAACTTCTCGTCTTTTTTTTTCAATGTTGGGACTTTGCAGCAGCTTCTTGCTGATTGTTTGCCTTCACATAGCCAAGATCATTGGCTTTGTCTTTGTCATTTTATCTATTCTATCCATTTGAATTGCAGATTTCCATTTTCTTTTTCAACATTTTTAAGGATTTGATTGGCATTCTAAAGCATGAGATCATTTTAGCAGAGCAGCCAATAATTTTCTGCACTTCTTTAGATGTTTTACTCTCTTCAATCAACATTTTCAAATCAAAATTCTGAACAATGTCTGGAACAACCCATTTTACACAGATTTTCAGAAAGAAATGCATTAAAACCAACATGTACATTTGCTGCTTTCCTTCCTTAATAAAGGCTGTATTTGACATCTGTTTTTTTCACAGATTGAATGACCTCACTAATTGAACTTCACACTGCTATTACTTAAAACAGCCTAATATTTCCTTTCCTTCACTTTTTGTAAAGCAGTAACACAAATTTGATAAATGTTTCTTCATGTTTTGATTTGGAATAGAATGTGTAGTGTTCCCAAAGCATATGCATGTATGAAAATAAAAGCTAATATAGGGACTAGGCATTATTAAATGCCTAAAACGCTTGTACAGGCAGTTTCAATTGACTATACAAGCCTTTTTAGTTGTTTTTAACACTTTTCATTCAAGTCTAAGTATAATGAACAAAACTATTGGGTCCAATGTTAACTTTTTTTGGCAAGCATTTTTAAAACTGCAGATCACCCAGCTTATTCAGACAACGCACTACCACACCATCCAATTCTGGGTATTACTGTATCACAGAGATTATCCACAAACACTCTGTGGAACCCTAGGCTTCCTTTCAGTGGTTACTAGGATTTCCTTGAGCAGTGAGCGGTTTGGACTTCTAAAGTAGTTTAAGTGACACCAATGATCTATTTGACTGTCTGTAATTATAAAAGTAATTATATAATTTATATAGTAACTATAGAAGGGGTTCCTTGAAGAGCTGAAAGTTATTCAAAGGGGTTCGCCCATGTTAGAAAGGACTAGAATCATTGGTGTATGCACTCTAGCCACCTCACTTCAGGAATAGGGACTAACATGGAGCTGAAGAAAGACTGCAACAAAAAAAATTAAACAATTAATAAAACAATATGGAGAAAACTATTATCATGAACATTTCTTGATTTATTGACACCCATAGACTGCATAGCGCCACTGACCTTTGGCCAATAATAACCACTTTGGGTAACCTGTTTTTCCTACAAAACCAGTTATCTTACATACATTTGTCACAATGATTCACTAATGAATATACAGAATTACCAATTTTGGTTGAACATATTATTCTGTACAGTCACCTGCTAAAAAGCACACCTTAATATTTTCTTTCCAAATTTTTAAGCACAAGATTTACTCTATCCTATTCAGATATGACAAGAGGACTGGTAACTTAAGGGGAGGAGGATTAATAAAATATTGAATATATGAAAGACAAACATACTTTTATTATAGGAAACACTAAGCTACTTTGCAGAGCATATTTATAATATGAGCTCTCCCTTACTCCAGTGTATCAAAGCAAAATATGCACACACATTTTAAATAATGACACATGCATTCCTGTCATTTTTTTATATTTAATATGAATAATTAAAAATGTTTACTCTTTTTACAGCAAAGCACAGCTCGGTCATAGATTTCATGTCAGTATTTAGCAGCTCTAGAAATGCTGAAGGTTTGCTTTCTCTGGAAAAGGCTGCTTTGCAAAGGATTTGGAGAGAAAATATAGGCTGAACAGCAGGCAGTATTCTGCTATGCAATTTGTTAAAGAGTTTCCAAGATAAATACAATAAAATACCATGAAATATTTCATTTATATGAAGATCTAAAATGCAAAGATGCAAATCCCTGCTGTTTTGTTGACTTTGGTAAAAGAATGGAATAATTCATAAAGTACACCCACTGATCAGAAACTGCATATGCAGCCATTATGTAGGCTAACATGAGAAGGAAAGAACCTTGTGTATGAAACAGAACTTTGTAATTGCTGTGAGCAAGGGGAAGTTGTCCATTCACACCCATTACTGATACCTCAGTTTTATATTTCTATAAATATTAGGTAAAATTAGCTGCCTCATTTGTTTGTAGGACGGATGCATTTGAGGCTCTCACATCTATGTTGGTCATTTTCTAGTATGGTATTACTGAGCCTTATGCCTGTCCAAAGATGTATGACAGCAAACAGTTTTATTAAAAGCATTGCAGTAGCTAGAAATAAAAGATTCCAGTTTCCACTTTCTGTGTTGAAATAATAATAATGCATTTGACATGTGCATACAATTTATAATTGTGCAATAATTGATATATTTTGATTGAATCTTTTAGCAAAAAAAATCAGCTTTAAGTAATATAATGTAATTGATACTTTTACTTATACTTACTTTGCTTATAACTATCAAAAAAAAAATCTGCTTTGTAGTTTTTTGTACATAGATGCTTTAAAAGACCCAGGTATTTTTATTTTTAATGATATGTACAGCAAGTCAGGTAATTTCATTCTTAAAGGTTAACTACACGCAATATCAAAAATGTAATATATTGAAGTCCCTAGATGTGGTCGCTGAAATAGTTTTTCTCTTTTTTAAAGTTTTTTCTCTCCATTTTTACCCAGTAACCCCATGAATAACACTGTTCCTTTGTGGCTACACCATTTTGTCCACAGTATCCACTGGACAGAATAGTTGCCACACAGACCAAACATCAAACATATCATTTTTCATTTTATGGTGGAATGTTCAGATTTTGGATAGTTAAAGTCATGTACAGACATCTGATGGACATCAGAGGATTGAGGCTGGAAACAGTGTTTTGTGATTAAACAGATGAATTAATGGACACTGTACACACAGCACCGTTCTGTTCGATGGAGAGGGGAGGGAGAGGACAAGCAAGTGTAGCCCTGCTGTGCTCTCCTCTATATATGTGAACAGAGGTCTTTCCTGATTAGTCATTCCTGCTACAGCAAACTCATAAAGAATATCAAGGGACTGCTATCAGATTTTCTGAAATGCTTTGCACAAGATAAATACCAATGTTTGTGCTGTCTTTTCTGTGTACAAAATGTGACAAAGACATTGCATTTCCATAAGACGGCAGGATCTACATCCAATTTTCTGTACTTACATCTGTAGTTACATAGTAAGGTAGAAAAAAAAAGACATAAATCCATCAAGTTCAACCACTAGGGAAATAAACATATCCCAGTAAAAAACCATATGGACAGAGTTGGTCCAGAGGAAGGCAAAAAAAAACCCGGGTACAATTTGCTCCAACTCGTAAGGAAACCAAATGTTTCTGGATCAACAGTCTCCGTTATCTTTACTTTACAAAGCTTTAATGTCTAGTTTTATTATGTTCTGCTAGAAAAGCATCCAGCTTTTTCTTAAAGCAAACTATAGAATTTGCTGAAACTACTTCCTGAAGGAGCCTATTCCAAATTTTAACAGACCTTACAGTGAAGAATCCCTTCCTTATCTGGGGCTTAAACTTCTTTTCCTCCAGACGCAAAGAGTGGCTTCTTGTTCTTTGTAATGATCTCAAAGTGAATAATTGGGAAGAGAATTCTCTATATGGACCGTTTATATATTTATACAGGGTGATCATATCCCTGCAAGGGAGAATAGATTCAGTTCAGCTAATCTCTCCTCATAGCTGACCTTCTCCATTCCTTTTATTAATTTAGATGCCATTCTCTGCACTCTATCCAATTCCACAATGTCCTTTTTGTGAACTAGTCCCCAAAACTGGACTGCATATTCCAGATGTGGTCTGACCAATGTTTTGTACAGGGGCAGGATTATGTCTCCACCTCTCCAGTCTATTACTCTTTTATTCCAAGAAAGTACTTTACTAGCTTTAGATATTGCAGCTTTGCATTGCATGCTGTTATTAAGTCTATGATCTACCAGAACCCCCAGATCCTTTTCCATTTCTGACCCCCCCAAATGTATTCCCCCTAGACAGTATGAAGCATAGATGTTGTTATCCCCCAAGTGCATAACTTTACATTTGTCTATAATAAATATCAAACAGTACCTGCTTCACCCTTTTGCTGTTGTTGCTCCATGAGAGTCCATTGCTCAGTCTAGAGACCCATAAGCTGCATTAGACTACATTTATGGGTGTAGATGTAGTTTAAAAGGTAAAAAAATTGCCATAGCTGGCTGTTGTATCCTAATTTGTTTTTTGCATAGTATCATATACAGAACTTTGTATGGGTAGCTGCTGGTGGGTAAAGCACCTAAATGGACTCCTAAAACTACAAATGCACACTGTTAACAGCCAGTCGTGTACCTTAGCTGACTGTAACGGTTTGGCTACACAAAAGATCACATCACTGGTGACAACTAGTGCGTTTAAGTGTAAGGTTCTCTTAGATGACATGGCTCCAAATGGCACACTAGTAACATTGTTAGTCTGCAGTGGACCTTTTTAAAGTGCATTATAGATGTTGAAGTGACTATATACAACATTACAGTAATATTAGAAATAATTTTAAGCAGAGTTGGAAGAAAAATTAGCCAGGTGGTCAATAATCAACCAAAAAATTGGCAGGATAAAATTATAAGAAATTGTGTGCAGATGTTGGTTCAAGCTGTTGAATGAATAAGTTTAACAGTAGCCCTAAGTGGAGCTTTAAACCTAATGGCCCTATTATTTATTAAATATGCATCTTAGATGTAGGTGTGTGTTTCTTTTAAGTGTCTTTCTGCATTTTATATTATGTGATATAATAGTAATAAATAACAGGTACTTGAGATGTGTCACATCAACCTCAATCTGCTACTGACCTGGTTACTGGCCTCAGGATTGTGATAGCGTAATGCTATATGCTGGGTATTTTGGGGATAATTCAATCTAATGCCCCGAGTAGCAGTTTTAGGTTTGGAGGGGTATTACTTCAGTGATCACAGTGAGCAACTGTTTGAGAGCAGATTTGAGCAGGGCAGATTTAGGGTGGAGTTTACTATAGAAAACACAGAAATATTTTATATTTCCTTTTGTACAAATTGCAGGGGTTTACTGTGCTGCTGCATCTCAGATACATATTGAGGACTGAAAATACAGATGTCAGAAAGATAACTGGTCAAATAGAAGTGTGGGCACATGTATAGAAGTTTAAAAAAGAAAAAAAAACAAAATCACAACTCTTAAAGGAAACCTGTAGCCTCCCTATTCTCTGCCCTCTTATCCCTAACTATTTCTGACACTCTTGCTTCAAATAGGGAAACAATGAACTTCTGACTTTATGTGGACTTTTCTTGATTTTCACACTAGTTCTGGTTTACTGAATCAAAGAGTCAGCAGGGACAGCATGACTTCTTCTCTCATGGTTTACTCTTACTACCATAAGAGACTTTCAATAAAACACAATTTCTTTTGTTATCAGTGGACAGAGCCCCTAAAAGGGATAAAAGGACACTTACCATTGAGCATCTTCTCAGGCTGTACTTATCACTGGACCTCATTTATCAAAGCATCCAAAACATTTTGCACTGCACTCACAGAAGGAGACATAGAATCTGGTTTGTTGTTTTATAGAATATCTGAAATATTTTCTCCAAGGCACTTTGATAAAAGAGGTCACTATAGTGTATGCAATTTTACATTTTTTAATGATGACAATAAAGATTGCTATATGAACTTAAAAACTACATTCAGTCCAGTAAGCAAATAAAAATTCATTGTAATTACCCTCCACAATAAACATGTGTTCATCCCAAAGTGCAAGTATGAAAACAATTTTAGACATGGGAACCATTCAGAAATAAGCTATATTTACTTATCTGTAATACATTACTGTAACAGATCAACGCTTTGCTGCTTAAATTATATGAAATATTGTTTGTGTGCTAGAAAATCAAAGGACAATTTAATTTTTTCAAACTGAAGCTTCTAAAAAGGACAAAAAAAATGTGTACATAAGCAGTGTTCTGGAAAAATCTACCTGTTTATGCTTTACTGTGATGCACACCCCATTTTTGTTTGTTTGTCTAGCTACATGTTCACTTTATTAATAAACCCAAAAACAAAATGTATTATATTACAGCTCATTAGCATATACAGGTGGTGGATACACAATCATGTCCAGTAACACATTTTCTGTTCAGAGTGACAATGCCCACTCAATGGTGTGGTATCGCCCTAGAACAGGATACAGAACATATGTTCAAAATTTCAGTTAAGCATAAGGGTACAACAAAGACAATGGCAGTGTTCAACCAAGAATTTATTTTTAGGATGGGTGGAAAGAAATTGTAGGCGGGTGGCAGGCCCTGTATTGTGCCCCAACTCATCAGTAAGCACCCAAAAACAGCCGGGTAGCTACTGAAAAGTGCTGGGTGGTGTGCCCAGCTAAAAGGGGCTGGGGGAGAACACTGAATGGAATTCAGTTCGAATCAAAAAGATTTTTTTTACTTTTAGAAAAAATGCTTATCTTAAAAAGAAAAAAACCCACATGCATCTACCACATTTATGGACAGGTAATCTGCAATACAATACATTTTTGTTATTAAGTTTGGAAATTTTTAACTGTGCCACAATGTAATTTTTTCCTGATGACCTGACGGGCGCTTCCTTAGATAGAAGCATAAAGAATTAAGTTAAAGCTAACCTCTGGTAGAACAAAAAAAAGTTTGACTATGTTCTTTAAAGCCACAAAGGATATAAATGTACTTTGTGTGCCTCAAATGCCTTTGTAAATCCAGTTAAATGTAAAAATAGCAATAACACTGTGCAGCACATAGCATTAACAGAGAGCAGAGCTGAAGGAGCTGTAGGGGGGACCTAACCATTTCTTCAACTACAAAACTCTAGGGGGACTGATATAAGACCAGCCACCCTGTGCAAGTAGAAAGTGCTAAAGTAAGTGGTCTTGATTACAGGAAACTCTTGCACAAAGTAAATATTATATGCTGGATTACTAGGTCTGGAAAAAACCCTACAAAATATACCAAGATGTTAATAAGAATGCCAATGTTTCTTGTATTCTGATATTTGTTTATTCCAAAATTCAGCTTGTTTTTTCTCTGTTCCTTTACTACTTTTTTTTTTACTTTTGTAAACCCCACCACCTTTCAAGAAGTGGAATCATACTTTAGATACTAGTTTAAGACTATGGAGGAAGTGGTTAGAATGAAGATAAAAGTGAAAGGCTTCCCAGAATCCCTTTCAACATAAAATGTTGCAGGTGGTATCTATGATTAAGCAGCAAGGTTCTTCACTCCTCCCTAGGAAGCAAAGTGGAATTTTCTACACCTATAAGTTATTGCCACTAAGCCCCAAAGCTAATTCTATTATACTATAGATAAAATATGTGTTTGCTTTCCTCTAAAAATATTTGAGCATGTGGTCCCTTTATGTATTGCTAAATCTAAAGCATAGGAAAACAAAATTAAATTAAGGAAATAAAATTAAATAGAAAACAAATCCCAAAAACAAACCTGCACAATATTTTTTTTCTGTTAGGTAAATTGTTCATTAAAATGATGCAGCATTAGAAAAGGAAAAATGGGTTAAAGAAAAAAAACGTGAAAATAAGCACATTTCATTTGATTATTTTCCCTCCTAAACAGGGAACATATCTTGACACCTTTAAATCTTCCCAGTCAAGGAAGGTCTGCAAGCAGGGACTCTAGGATGCATGGTGTGACTCCCCTTCACTAGAGAGACCAAGCCAACTCCACATTCTGTACATATTATGATACAAGGAACAGGGATCGGCTGCTCTCTGCTGTCAACCAGCAGTCACTGGTTTATCTTCAGCCTTGGTTTTACTTGCGATCATCAATAGTTTTAATAAACTCCACTGCAGCTGTGAACTGCATCCACCAGTAGGACTCCTCTCCAGTTAATCGGTTAGAATAGAAATTATTGATGTATTGCACAGTAGATAACAAGCAAGGTGGATTAGCCTGGGAAGAAAAGAAAATATGGTATATACATTTTTGCAACAGGATAATAAATGATTAGTAATAAATATACTATGCATTTGTCCTACTTCATAAATCCATTTTATTCTAATTGTTTTTAAATTTTTCTTTGGAACACTCTGGGTATGCTATAACTGTTAAAGTGCTTATAATACAAAATTTCAATATATTTTATATATAAACATTATCATTTATTCAAACACACCACCAGGCCTACTCTGTACGGAGATCTGCTGCTCTGGACCGGCCTTATGTCTTTTTTGGCTCTTGTCTAGATCAACCTTTAATCTTGGAGGAGCTCCTAAAATAATTTGGTTGGGAAAGAATGCCACTTATATTGATGGTCAGTGAAAGGAAGGCGCTTTACAATGATGGTCCGATTGCCATCCTCGCAGATAGCTAAAATTGCTGAGATGAAGCTGGCTCTGCCAGGTAAGTTTGGTGCCTGTAGCTATGCAACATTATTTTGGAGGTCAATAGACTGAAAAACGAAAAAAAAACTCTAGTGCCATGCTGCTGACTCTGCCAAGAAGTGACTGCCCCAGAACTAAGCTGGCCCCCAAATGGGATCAAATGGTGGTGAATCAGCAATAGCACACACCTGTGAGCAGTAGTTACATAAAAAGGCCCATGCAGGCATGCACAGTGGCAGGAAGTATACTGGAAGGCTTGCATTAACTGTGCTCATGGTAAAGAATACTAAAGAACATTGTTAAAGTATTGTCATAAACATTGTCCAAGTGTAACTGTAACTCTGTACATTACAAAATTTGTGCACTATATTGCTCAAGTGCCCTAGCTATGCTGCACCACATACGTGCAGTCTTTTTATGCAATTTTCTTTTAAAAAAAACCATTTGGCACTCAATTTTCAGCCGTTTCCTGTCCACAAGCTCCTTATTGTTCGTTGCCTAAATTTCTAGAGATTACATCAGGACATATGTACACGTGCATCTGGATCGATTAGTGGAGATACTGCCTTCGTTTCCCACCCAGTAACACCCACATGCATTTGTACCATCCTTGATCGCCGATCCCACAAAGTTCTAAAAAAAGTTTGTGTAGTTGCACACGGTGCAAATGTTCTACTTTGGTCCATGCAGACACTGGTGTCCCACTTACTTTTGCATGGTCTAACTAATAATTCTAACTTTTCAATTCTTCGTGGGCTTAGGTAAGTAAGTGACCTTTCTGTGATATGCAAAGCATGTAAATGATTTCCAGTGCTTACCTTAATGAGAACAAACACCAGAACGGGTACAAAGTCATCAGCTCCTGGGACAGAGTATTCATTAGCAAGACTGAGAAGATTCATAATTGTAGAACACATACGTAGGATGCACTGCACCTTGTCTCGAGGGGTTTTATAAGCACTAATAGTTCGTATCTCTGCTTGAGCAGATGGCCATGGAGCTTCCCTCAAATAAACCTGCAACATATACAGAACATTGAATACTAAAACACCAAAAATGTATTTGATAACATTTAAAATTGTACATCATTGACCTTTTCCGAAAAGTAGGGTAAACAATACTGAAAATGCACAATTTCATCATGCCATACTAACCTCAGGGATCTGAAGAGCTCTATGGTTGGCCGTTACCACTTTAGACAGTCTTTGGATGTGTTCATGTAAAACCCTTTTGAAGAAAAACAATGTTTTTTTGGGGGTTTACATCACATGTTACAGAAACACATTGCTACATGTTTTCATTGGTCCCTTTTGCTGGTGGCTTTTTCACCCCTCAGCATGCAAAAGAAATTCAATTAAAATCATATTGCTAAGATAAGCAGATTTGCATATAGGCCACTAGATAAAGTGATTTTGAGCCCTCATGATTGAAAGAGCTGAAATACAAAATGAAGAGGGCTAGAGACAGTAGCATTAGGGAGCAAAGGGATACATTATGCTAAATGTTCAAGAAAATGAGACAGGCTCTAGCTAGCCAACTTGCTATACAGTGAAATTGACATGTTTCACTCCAATCTGATTTTGCTAATGTGATACAAAATTCATTCTTTTTGTGCAGAAGTTTTTTTTAGTACATTTTTTGTTGGTCTAAAAGTATGTGCTCAATTAGATACCTTCCATCCTTTGCAAGAAGATCATACTCATAATGCCTGCAGCTACATCTCAAGGCTTGTTCAGAATGTCTTCCTTTGCAACCATTGTGCTTACAGCTAAGACTATAAACACCCAAATGCATGATAATCACTGCACAGAGTCATGGGGCTTGTAAATGTATTCATAGCAAAGAGCTGACAATGCAACCCCTCTACTGCAGATTGATGAATGACATCCGGGGACCACTGTACACTTTTCCCCAGGACATGCGTACAGCGGTTTTGACAGGAGCTTTACAGCTGTAAACCAAACATTCAATCAGTAAAGCTGAGGCTAGATAATTATGCCCATTTGCATATACTTATCAGTCAGGAACTCTAATGGCCTATCACTTCCCTCCCCAATCTGCCTGCTTCCCAATCCAACTCACTGATCACGGAGAACATCTGCATCCTGATTGGGGTAGAAGGCCAGCTTGAAAATGCGATTCATTACACTCCTCTCTATTGCAGTCTGGGCATCCTGAAGCTGTTCTTCACTAGCATTTTGCCAGATGACATCTTGGGCCATTGCACCATAAAGTGATTGAAGGAACTCTTCTACTTGTGCAGTCTTGTCATCAGCAGCAGTCAATTTCTGGAATTCTAAGAAGGAAAAACAGATCAGTCTAGCAGCTGAAAAAATGGCCCCCACATCCTGCAAAAAAAAATCTGCAATGGGGGATAATTAATTTTTAGCAGGAAATATAAAAATGGACTCAGCACAAAATTTAGGACACATACAGAAGGCATAATTCCACATGGTTTAATGGTAACTTGCATAATGCTCCATAGATTATTTATTGGACGGACTGGTCCACTTTCACTGCTTGTTCCTGGGTTGGTTTAGGGACTCCCACCTGTATCGTAGCACAAATATACCCTATACCAAAAACACAGCTATCAATGCAAGTTCCATGTCTAAATTGGACAATCCTAATTCAAAGTGCTCTGATGAACATTTATTCCTGAGGAAGGAAAGCTTAATTTGGGATATGGTCTTTCAATGAGAGGAATAATATCAATCCTAAACGTCACTCAGTTTGTTTTAGTATATTTGAAAGATTTCATTTTAGGGGTTAGCATCCTGTTTATGAGAGTCTGGTAAAAAAAAAAAAAAATACATGCATAAGGTCTTCCTTTGGATATAAGGCACAGAGTAAGGTCCACAATAAATATAAAGTTATGGGAGTCCAGCATGATGCTGCTGAGAGCTACACACTTAGTCCACAGAAAAACCTAATATGAGTTACATCCAAAAACACTAAGCTAAGTCCTCACTACACTCCTGTGTAGAGGATATAGCCAACGAGGAAAAAAAGCATACCCTTCAAGCTTATCTTATTTTTCATTTTTCCCTAAAAAGGGGGGGCTGTCTTATTTGATGGCCCTGCCTTATCATCGGGGAAACACGGTAGTTATCTTTACCTTGAATAAATTCCTGAATATTTTTCTCTTTGCTTTCCAGTAACAGTCGAACACAGACAGTGGTGAAGTAACGAGTGGAGACTTCTTTATCGCGCACAACTCTTTGCACAAGTCGTTCAAGATAAGCCTGAGTGCTTTGTAAACCTTGGCGACATCTTGTTAAATATGCAATATAGGAGGCTCTTTTCCTGTAACAACCAACAAAAATTAATAAAAGAGAAATAGAATGCAAACTAAAAATACAAATTTCATGCATGAAGGCATACATTGGCCTTTTAGAATGTCATGCTCAGTTTACTCTACCTCAATGGGTAAATACAAAATAATTCAAATAAAAAAAAATTTAAACATTTTATATGTTCAAAAGTTTTAAATATGGGGGTTCATGGTTCTGGCCGGTGCACTTGAGTGGGGTAAGGAGAAGGACCCCGCTGGAAGGGTGCACCAGCCAGATCCAAGGACCATGCCCCCCGTACAGTTTGCAGGCTTAGGAAGTGCTCAGACCTGCGATGGGAGCGTGGGCGGGTTTTGGCATCATAAAGTCACTATGGACGGAGTTTTTTCCCCTTTGAGTGACACCCGGCTCCCCGTGCATGCGCAGTCGGGTCCAGGGACGGTAAATTTAGAGGTCCATGGGTCCGAGAAGGTTGGCGACCACTGATCTAATTGAGAACATTTTCCTATATTCATTTCCTTGCTTGTAGCAAATATCAATTGCAAAGTTTTTTGGAAAATTGGTTATTTATGGCCATATGAAAATCCTTGTGGAATATTCCTCTGTATAAAAATAAATGAAGACCAAATCACTGTTATATATTACTGTGATGTCTTTTGCTCGTATAACACTCTCTTAAGAAAATTCTCTTAATAAGTTAGTCTATTAGGACAATAATAGGATGCCAGCACGAATGGACTAGCCAATACACAACTTTGTGCAGCTCTGGATTAGAAGTCCAGTGCTCCCAGAAGAGACACCAAAGAAGAAGGTGGATGATGGGCTTAGTTAAGTATATTTTACTTTACAAAGTAAGAAAATTTTTTCACAACGGGCTAGAGGTTAGGGAGGGGGTAATATTTGCCTGGAGACAAGCTCTAGATTTAATTTTAACCAGACTGACTGAATCTACCTTTAATTTCTGACCTAAAAGCCGAGATGGTTTGTGACAGACAACATATAGGGCAGAGATGAGAACCATTACTAGACTTCCATACCTATAGTCCTCTGCAATGGATGCGAGGATCTTGCTGCATGTGCGGTTGTCAAAGCGGCTTACACAGCGCATAGTCTCCTGTATTTGAGCCATGAGGTTCTTGTCCTGTAGGTTTATGGCTTCAGCCAGCTGGACTTTCAGAAAGCAAACAATCTCATTGTCTGTATCAAAGACAGAGCCATTAAATTAATATAAATACAAAAAAAGCCTAAAAAAACAGATGGTCACCAAGTAAATACACAGATAAAGGAAAAAAAAAGTTTAACTTGTATCCTTTACTGGCCACTTATAAATACAAAAAAAATATTAAAAACTAATTTCCCAACTTTACAGAACAAGTCCAGTTGAATTTGACTAATACTAGCTTTTACCATGACATGGATAAATTAGAATGTTCACAGATATAATAGTTTTGTTACCCAGCTAATTTACCTTCTGGATCAGTATGATCTGGCAGACCATTCCGAGTGGAGTGGGACAGCATTGGAAAAGCAACAGAATCTGCAGAACACAAGGCTAATCGCAACTTCTTCTTAGCATCTCTATAAAATTAAAACATAAAGATTATGTATACATTACTGTAAAGATGTGTCGTCCTCATTTTACACCATTCTAAAAGGCTAACCTTCACTGACCCGCTACCTCTACAGTTTTGCCCTATATTGGACTAAGACTGTACCTCACACAGTACAACCTGGGTAGAAAGACTAATAAAAGGCTCCGTTTCCCTAAAGTCAAATTGCCCACAAAATAAATTTAAAATAGAAGCTTTAGTTAAAGAAAAAAAAAATTATACACCTTCCTTGGTTTCAAATTCTGTAATTCCTGGGAGATTTAGATGACGTTAATGGGTTTGCTGGGCACCTACAATTCCATGAGTATATATTGCTGCAACAGCCTGGAGTGTATTGTGAAAATTTTTCAATAGCCCAGCTATCCCACAAGGAGGTATTGAGGCACAGCGATGTCCCATCTATATGTAGGCCTGAGGCGAAGCGTTTTTTTTTTTTAATCTCAAAATGTCCTGGCCTTGTATTGAAGAATGTGCTGGCTCCTATATAAATATGTCAAAGGTTAAACATACCTATAGGAGAAGGCAGAGTCAGGAGGATGAGCTGTCTGGCTGGCAGAATCTGGAAGGTCATCAGCTGTCATGTTCTGTAATGCTTCTTCCCTTTGAGAATCGTGAAGACTTTCTCCATCGCCTGCTATATCTGAGACAAAGTTGAATACTAGTTAAACTGCAGCTAAAAAAGGTCAAATGTGCAGTATTTTTGCAGTGCAGATATTGGGTTATTCCAGAAAGGAAAAAAAAATGGAATAGCTCCTAAAATGCAGAGCACAGGGTTGGTTGCCACGAAAACCCAGCAATCTCAGCTTTCTTTGTGCATGCCAGGAATAATGATCTCCTGCTGGTCTGTGCGGGAGTTTTGTCATCCCATCACAGCCAAACAAGAAGACCGAAGGTCACCCACTGGAAGTAAAGTAGAAAGAAGATGGTGGTGCCCCGCGACAGAATGGGGATATGCAAGTAATCGCAAGTTTATTTCTACTTTAACAAAGTGAATGGAACGATTTATGATTTCATCAAACAAGGTCTCTACAGGGTAAATGGGGGCCAGCATGTAGGTCCAGGAGCCATAACATATACATAACATTGTCATAAAGCCAAATATAATTGACCTCAATCAAACATGGTGTAAATCCAATCTTGCCCCTCTTGGTCATAATTTTGTGGTGCCACGGAGTTGAAACTTGTTGTAAACATGTTTTTTTTCTGTCCCCCAGGGTTTTGACATTACAATACCATAACCAAAACACAACAGGGGAACCTGAATCAGAAATTATATATACATAAAACATTTTACCTGCTCCTTCATAAGACAATGCAGCTCCATCATTTGGGCTCGTCCGTTTGATAGCATTTCTGTACTTATCGAGAATGTCCTCTGCAGCTTGAGAATGGGGACCTAGCCTTGATGCTGCATCATCTGAAAGTTCAAATCATTATTCATCAACCATTAATAGGACTCCAATATTGACAGCAGAAACTAAATAAAGATACCATACCTGCTCCTGGCATGGAGAATTTGTCTGGTCCCAGGTCTTCCTTCTCTTTTTCTGCTTTATCTTTTTTCCTAAAAGGGATAGGAGCTGGAAAAGAAAAAAGGGGAACATCAACATTTTTTCCAGTTATTTTGTCTTAATGGAGAGAACAGTGACAGTTCATGAATCTAGATTTCCTTCTGTTGGGTCAAAAAAATAACTAGACACGGTCACCTATGCAGAGGCATAGGGAAATAAATGCATGGTTTATTGTTCTGTACAGTTTCTACATAGGGTGACCGCTGACATTTTTAAGCTTATCACAAAAAACTTTTAAAAATGTTATTTAATTCCACAGGAGCCACTGGGCTATTTGAATCTAAAGCTAGAACTTGTTTGACCTGAAGTGTGTTAAATGTCGATAAATGTTGGAGTGCTTAAAAATGTTGCTTCAGGTCCAATTTAAGATGGGAAGGTGGATAATGAGTTACTACTCAGGCAAGATAAATGACATCCAGCGCACATATCACTGAAATTAGTTTTGGCTGACATATCTGGCCTCTAAAAGCTGCATGATCTTGAGAAGGTTTGGATCCAAGTATTGAATTACAAAAGTTTCTTCAACTTGGCTTCTCCATAAATATGTTTACCAATTTCCAAAGTAAAACTCCATTACATGACCTTTACACACCTGGTAAAATTTGTAGGATGTGGGTAGTTTAGGAAAACAGAGTGGACAGCTTCACAAAACTAATAAAATCAAAGCATAGCAAAGACAATAAATAAATAGTCTGTTCAAAATTGTTCATACTAATATTATTGTTGTTTATTATCCCCCCCCCCCTCAGTATCAATATCAGCTTGCTGTCTTTTGTGGCCTTTTTTTATATTTCATGTGGTAAACTTGTCATTTTCTAGCAAAAAGCCGCAATATTGTGTTAATTCTTTAGATGTGTAGCAGGAACATTATGTTTGGGATTCACTCATAGTGAGTCAATGATGTTGAGATCACCACATTATGAAGGCTACTCCAGAACATTTACATTTATTTGCTGAAGACACTGAAGGGTCTTATGTTTGAGAATATCTTGGAAAGTGAAGTGTACTCAATGGGGGGCTTACTTATACACATTTTCCTGCAATGACTAGTGGTAACGATAACATCAGTTTATCTATCTAGCCATAGCTTTTGACTTTGCTGAGCTGTTCCAGCTCACCCACAAAAGCAGCATGGGTAAGCCGTTACCATTTGGTATGAAAATATTACACTCCAGTTCTTCCAATTACGCTTGACTTTGTATTATGTTAAAAAAAATCTAAACAAAGGAAAAAAAAATGAAAAGCTGACAAAGGCATACATTTTTAATTAGAAACTCTTTGGTTACCTTTTGGCATTGCAGACACAAAGCGCTTCCTCCACCATGGTTTGTTACGATCTGAGCGTTCATCATCACTGTCCTTCCTTTCTTCTGGCTGAAATTAAAAAAACTAACTAGCAACTTTGAAGTATATATTATGGTATTTGTTTACTTTGCATATATACCATATTACTATCCACTTTCAGAGAAAATATTTTTATTTAGGTTTTACTTTCTTATGTGATATCTCTCTCGTACATCCCTCTCAGTGTTTTAGAGATATAGATATATAGAGACAGATATTATACACACACATATATTAGTATTTTATTTTACATAGGCTAAAAAAAAAAAAAAGAAAAAAAATCCAGTTTAACCATAAGGAGAGTAAATAAAATCTTCCTAGGCGAATTATTTATTTTCAGAAAGATACTCTCTTAATATCTATCTATGATAAAACTGAAAAATGGAGACAAACCTCTCCCCTTGAGGAGTCCTTGCTTGGAGAGGATGATGATGACTGTGAGGCATTGATGGCTGCTGTTGCTCCTAAACCTGCTACACCGGGTGGCAGTTCCCGGTCTTCATTTCCAATTCGCCGTGCCCATCCAGGATCGCTCATAGGTCGTCGTATGGACGATGCAATGTCTGAGCTGCGGCTCCGCACCAGTCTTTCTGGGCAAGAGTGTCTCTGTCTATAAGCTTCAGAGTCCGTTGGAACAAAAACATGGGTACCAAATGTAGGGAACCTGGCCTCATTTCCTCCTGTTGATCCTTCCAGAATAGGGGGATCTGGAGGTGGATGGGAGGGACGAGCATAGTGGACTTTTGGCCGCACCACTAAAAGACGAAAAAAAGAAAACACAAATGAAAGAGACACAGCAAAAAAGCATACACACAGAAGTGTATGCAGTTCCTAACAATAAACGGTGGGTTTTTAAATATGTTTGGTCTGTAAAACATATCATTTCAAAGACGAAGTAAACTCAAACCAAACTCACCCAAAACGATAAAAAAAACAAAAAAAAAAAAAAAACACTTTCCTTTAATCCCGCAGAGAAGTCGATCGGTCCAGAGGTCACTTCCATTGGGTCCCCCATTGTCCCAGCATCAGTCTTCGGGCCGGTTCACCACCATCTTCTCTTTTTCCATGTTCTTCTTACTACCTCACCCGACACAGGTGCGAGATCAGGTGACGTAGATGTGAAAAAAACTTGCTGATCTGACTGCACATGCCTGAGATCGGCAATTTTTTCCCCTTTTGACGAAAGGGCTCCTTCTGCGCATGCCTGAGATGCTTAGGCTTGTACAAAAGGAGCACCAAAGAGCCTCCCAGGATGCAAAAAAAATTTTGCTCTGTAAACTAAAGAACACCTGCCTCTTTTGCTATGGATAAGCAGTGGGAGGAGTTCAGTGAGTCAACCTTGTCATCCTAGAACAGGACCAATGCCGCCATCACATCTGAGGACTGTTAAACTGCAATGTATTCCTATCTTTGTTCTTGGTTTTAACACATTTTAATTTATTTGTTTAATTTTCTCCAGAAAACTCAAAGCATGCAATATTTACAGCCCTTACAACAAAATAACATCTATCCCTTATTTGGAGATCTGTGCCCCTTGTATATTTATAAATACATCACCTACATAAAAACCATGTATATACAATAAATACACTATTGAGTTAACAGTATATAATCACAAGATGAGATCCCGATATTAAACAGATGTAAATTCCAAAGGTAAACCACTTTTCTGAACATGCTGGCTCTCACAAAATCATTAGACATGGCAAATGGTGAGGCAATGCCAGTTACTCTGGATCTGGAAAGCTTTCCATGGCCCAATTGTTAACAGAAAGGGGACTGGTGGGTGCTTTATGGCAGAACCCAGCGCCCACTGGTCACCTCCTGACTAGCCCTAGAACATCCAACCCAGTGATGTTTAGTTACAACACTCAAAAGTTCTAGATTGAAGACAGCCACATCGAATAGCTGCATTAAACCAGACCTTCTCTAGAAGCACTGTCCTCTAATAAAATGTTACATACGCTACGCTACATATACATGTGAATTTTTTATTACAGGTAACAAAGTTTTTTGTGATTGTTTCACAGTAGAATGGACAAATTCCTTTCTTACGAATTACTTTGAATAATTACAGACGGTGTAAGCTTTGCCCTGGTGGAACTTTTTACAGTGTTTAGGTATATATTGATAGTAATTCAAATTTGTGTGTTTGACCAATTATTAAATGAGTATTACATTTTTGATATTAGTAGTGAGGTTTCGTTTTAGTGTGGATCTTTATTCCTGCCATCCCATCCCCACAACATAGAGGTTGACAATCGATATTCTGTTTACTTCAGTTTTCCGGCATGAATTTCAGATTGCATATTCAATACAGGGACTGCAGTACACTGATTTTTTGATAGTCAACCTGTACCAACAAATATCATCTGGAAGAATTCACTAAACTGTGGTCCACATTACATTTTACCCAACTCGAATACAACTTTAACTTTATTTTTTAAATAGATGGCAAAAGCCAAAGGTTTACCTTCACTAGATGCTGGAGCCAATGGATCAAACATGGCTAACAAGGACTCTGTTTGGGTTGGTGGAGAAGTGATATGATGAACGCCTGGAAATAAACAAGGCATATTACTTGTCTTTTTTTGGATGGGGCCTTCAGTCGATCTTTGTAGAGATGCTAAAATGTAAAATAAAAAAAAAAAAAAAAATTCAGGTTTAAATGTGGGTCTAGAGCAACTTTTCACAAGTGTGTGGAAAAGCCACCTCTGTTAGGAACAAGATTTGTTCTAAAGACTAAAATACAATCATAATGAAAAAATAGTAGTTTAGAACAGGAGTAGTAGTAAAGTCTAGTATGTTGCAGAGGGTTACTACTACAGTCAGAGTTGTTTTTTGAATAAATATTCTTCTAAAAAGGAAAGCAGAACAGTTGTAACATTCATTCCCATTTCTATATTAGTTTTTAACATTACTAATGCCCAAACTGCTTTATTTTTACATAAAATATTTTGACAAAAAAATACGATATTTTGACAAACCTGAGACTCCGTGCTGCAAAGGTCAGAATGCTAACCACTTGGTCACCATGCTGCCCACCATTATTATTATTAACTAGCTGTACTATGAAAAACCGGGCTGACCTTAAAAGGGCTTCCTTACGCATCTTTTGCAAGTATCACAACTTTTACTAATCAAAATATTAATCCCCATTACAAATGTATAATATATTGTCTATCAGATATGTTGGCATGCACGGAGGTCTGGTAACAGACATATACTCTGTAAGGTGCAGTTATCCACGTAAACACAGCACATTATATATTATATTAGCCAATTATAGGGATGCATTTAACGATTTAAGCAGTTATTTATTTTAAACAGACATCTTTTAGCAAAGCAAACAGCCAAACAAAAGAACACTGAAATATATACGTTTATGTGCCAAAAATATGTGTTCTACATAGCCAATCCTGTGATATACACAAACTGTCAACATAGGACAGAGGAGACAGCATTTCCAGATTAAGCAATTAAGCAAGTAGAAAAACCTCTACTCTGAGAAAAACCTCCATAGTCCTACTTACTATGAACACAGTCCTCTACTTCTGGACTTGTTACTGAATCCTTTCCTCCAAAATCAGAACTACATTCCGAACGCAGGTCTTCAGTCTTGTTGGGTATGTCCTCTGAAGTAGCACTGATGCCTGGAATAAGTAAAGGGAACTTGATTTCTGAAGAAAGCACAGATACCAGTCAATGAGCAAGGGAGATACAGGTTAATGAGTGAGCCAAAAGCATGTTTTACCTGACACAACACTTAGTCCTGGGGTGCTGGGCCTTGAGCTGACCTCTCTCACCTCTGTGTCATCTGATGTGCTACCCAGTCCAGAACAGCTTTCCAGCTCCTGGAGCCTCTCTTCCTGCTTCAAGTCTGGAGCTTCTAAGAAAAATGGCTTATGTCTTTAAAACTGGCAGGTGTAGCTCAACAAACAGGAAAGAAACAAGCGTGCCATTTTAAAAAAAAAACAAAAAACAAAAAAAAAAACAAAGATTAGCAACTCACCAGAATCACTGGGAAGGACCTCTACACTCCACGCTTCACTGGTTGTTTCAGATATAGTAGATCCTGTGCATGGGTCGAGGAGTATAGAGCCAGAGCCTGGGAGGCAAAGCAAACTGCCAAGCATATTCTCTGCAGCTGCACCTAAAATGATGATAAACACAGTCTAGGATCGATGTTTTAATTCTGAATGATCCTGCCATTAACACACTTACTGTGCTAGGATGACACTATAGAAGAGCTATTAGGACAAAAAGTGTGTTAGAAACTACCTAGACAGATGGTCGCCAACCTTTCGGACTTCACGGACCACAAAATTCATCATTTAAAATCCCGCGGAGCATTAATATGAACCTTTTTAACAAGATAAATACATTCAAAGATAAATACACATCATGCTGCGCCTCCCTTGTTTTTCCCTCTCTAGTACAGTTTGTGAATTTAGTGCAATATAAAGGTGAAAACGGTCATTCAGAATATAAGAATTTATTAGAATATTTTTGTTTTATTATTAATAAATCAAACAAATTGCAAATAATATCCAAATTTTTCTGTGGACCACTGGTTGGCGACCGCTGACCTAGGCTACCTCCCCCCTCTTCTCAGGTCCATAACACATCCATAATGCCTGGTTTTAAAGTAATTTTACAAACGTTCACTAAAGTTTGTTACTGCTCAAATAAATATACATGAATAATAAAATACTTATGATCTTGGCAAAGCCTTTTATATTTCAGACAAAACTATTAACTTTTAAACTACAAATGACCTTTGTTTATCTAATTTTGCTAGATTAGAACTTTAAAGGAGAGCTAATGGAGAATTTGTTCACATCCCTTATTTAATTCTATAACAAACAAGATAAGATTTTTTTATTTTCCTATGAAGGAAATGGTACTTTTTTGGTGCACATAAATATCACCACAATATACTTTTTATAAAAACTTGTTCTTTATACAAAACACACTGTATAAAAACATGCAAACTTCATAAAAACATTTTCTCTTTTTAGAGTACAATATCTTTTACTCTATCTTTTTTTAAGTACGGTATATTGTGGTGATATTTATGCACACCAAAAAAAGTCCTATTTCCTTCATAGGAAAATAAGAAAACCTTATCTTGTTTGTTATAGACCTTTATTTATCATAAAATTAAAAAAAAAAAAAAAAAAAAAAAAAAAAAAAAAAAAAAAAAAAAAAAGCTGACAACTGGCACAGGTTCTATGGAATACACTATTATTTCAGTACCTCACTAAGCACTTCCTCCAAGACTCATCTAATCTGTTCAGAGTGCTAGTAACCTCACATAATCCTAGCTGAGGACACTGGCTGTGGTATTACTGTGCAGTACTCTGTCTAGGTCAAATGCCAAGGATTTAACACTTCCTCATTTCATTAACCACCTAGGCGGTTCATTTCTGTTCGGATTTATATATCTAAAAGCGGTACATTGTTTATTTTTTTTACAGTATAATAATAGTATGAGTATAATAAAGTTTGAAACACAAAATCATGTTAAAATAATACATTAAAAAATATTTAAAAAAAAATAAAAATTAGAAAAAAATGATACTCCTACTATTGTTATACTGTAAAATAAATGTTCATGAAAGACAAGGTACTGCTTTTACACATATAAATCTACTGTATTGCATTCAATACAGGTATTTTGTATTGAATGCAATACAAATAGATTTGAAATTCCCACCATGACCGGAACAGAACGCACCGATGTCACCGGGAACTCAGATGCAGAGGACGCAAGAAGACAGGGATCACGGAGAAGGATGCCGGCAGATCAAGTAAGGCTGTATTTACTATTGTTTTGTATTGTTTTAGCTACCCCGAGTGTGGCTTGGGGTTACCGCTTTCAGCATCTTTTTTCTATTCCGAGTCACACTCGGGGTTACCGCTCAGGTGGTTAAGAGGTGTTTAAGCTCAACCACAAAGCATCTGTATACATGTCCAATAGACGCAGTAATCTTAGGTTTAACAAGCATATTTCTAATCTCAAGCACATAAAATGTTAAAAGCACAGACAAAGCAGCTGTCTATACATCATTTTTGTTATAATGTCAGCTGGCTCCTAATCAGATATGCCTGCTGATTACTGGGAATGGCCACGCACAGCACTACATAAAACAGGCCTGTAAACAAGTGAGACGTTTTACCAGATTTTAGTGCTATATACAAATAGCTGTGTAGCAGTCAATCCTCAGCTGCAAACTGTTAAAACCATAAAAAAAAAAAAAAAAAAAAAAAAAAAAAAAAAACAATAAAAAGTATCTGTTTTTGTTTAGTGGTCCTAACTATGGAAAAATATTAAGTTTTATTACTTGCAAAACTTTTGAGTTCAATAGGGTTCAAAGTGCAAAGTCTGCAGGTATTTTCAGGCAGTTTACCATACATAAACTAACCTAAAGCTTGGTATAGCTGTGGCTTTTTTAACCTACCACTATGTTTTTTTGGTGTGTGGGAGGAAATCCATGGACACATAGGGTGAAAATACTAAAAGTCCATGCAAATTTTGTGCTGGCAAAGTTTTGAATCTTGGACCCTAGTGCTGCAAGGCAAAAGGACCGGGTCACTGTGTTGCATTTATTCTATAAAGTATTTTTTCCCACTTCACTCACCTGCAATCTCTTGCAGTCGATCTTCATCAATGTTAGGGTCAAAGTCACTGCCAAGAACATCCGTGCTCCATGTCTCACTGACTGTCTCAGAAATATCGCGGTCATCAGTTAACCCCATCATATCACGAATTTCAAATTTGCGTAGCTTATCGTCAAGATTGTCCTGGGTAGTAGCTTAACACAAAAAAGAAAAAATTTAACTGTGGACAGCAGTATATTGTCAGCACAAACATCCAGAAAGATCGGCATCTCACCTTGTTCATGTTCCAGCAGCTGCAGTGCTTCTACCCCATTGCTGCCTGATGGTCCAGCACCCAGCTCTGACACCGACTCCCCAGTCTCTTCCAGATCCAGAGAAGACACAGAGTTGGATCTGTTTGAAGGACCTGTTGAACACGGATTTTCCTCTTCTGCTTTAGTGACATTTTCAACCAGATCACAAAACATTTAACAAATTTCTCTCACAGTTGATGAGAAACACTTCAAATTATCAACTGTAAAATGTGGCAAAAAAATGACTGTCTTTACAGCAATGTCACAGAGTCAATTTTGTGAAACAAATTCAAATCAATACTCCAAATCACCAATGCCATCAATACGTAGCTATTTGTTAGTAGTGATTTAAATGCTTTAGGTGAATATAAGTGTATAAAAATGCTCTTTTTAGCTAAGCTCACAGAATAGTTAGCTATAGACTAATTAAGGGACTTTTCTCACTGTAACTGTGCTCTTTAGCAGGTAGTCCAATGCACTATTCTCTCTGAGGGCACCGAGTTATGAGCCTTATAGCTGACATGACCTACCAAAGCCGACTTAAATGCCCTGATCACCAAACCGGAATATGTTCACCAGGCTGCTATATGCGAGGTATAACCGAACACTTGGAAAGTAAAGGATCTTAGCTGGAGAGGGACAGAGATCAAAAATATCAACAGCAGGTGTCTCTCAATATCTAAATGGATGATACTGCAAATAGTTCACATAGAAAGATTTATGTGGCCAAGGAATCCCTACATTTTAAGTTGTTAGGTTGAAACCCTGCTTTAACTCTATTTTACCAGTGGAACCCTATAGACAAGCAGGACTGCAACCACTACAGGACATAATATCTAAGTGTTGATCCCTCGGATTCTTTAAAATAGCTATTTGGGTTTTACCAGACTATTGTAACTGGAGACTATTGTAACTTTTTTTTTTTTTGCTTTGGTATGCCCCGTTCTTTGAAATAAAGTATGTTAGTGAAAAAAAACAAAACAATCAAGTTAGGGAGTCAACCAAAATAACTGTGAAATAACCAAGAAATCTCAGAGGAAAAGAAATATTGCTACAAAAAAAATGCCTCTGTCGCAAGTCTCTTTAAAGCCATGGATGTTTATGTGCACAGATTACCAGCCAAGGGACTATAAATTTCAGGACTACAACCACACAGGCGATTTATTAATGCTGTTCATTATAATTAATGACTGTGGAACTACCTCTCAGAATTCTCATCTCCAACTACATTTACAGTGATCCCCAAGTTGCTGTAGGGCAAATCTGGGATGAAGATCATCACTGTGGCTGATTGGAAGTGTGCCCAAATCTACATATGATTTATACCACTTTATGCTTCAATATGCCAAAGAATTCCACAAAGTATTTGTTTTGCTGTGTGTTGCATTAAAATCCAAGTAACTGCAGCATTGGTTGATTTTGACCTAGCAGCCCCTTTCTCAAATGTACTGCTGAATGGATTGTTATACTAAATTCTAAGCTATGCCAAGTGTTCGGACAAATTTACTTTACTCCTAAACCCAGACATTCACCTTCTGAAATTCCTTCAAGGTTGTCGCTACAGAGAGAAAAGCGTAGGGTCTTATCAGGCTTTCCATGAAGTTTAGTGTCATCCACAGGCACATCTGCTTGTCCACCATCCACAAGCTGCATATTCAGGACCTGCAGGAAATCATATCATTGTATTCAGTACAGAATCTTCGATTAAACATCTATTAGTTTATTTTCAAATTCTAACTCCTCCCATGAAAGCTGTACAAATACAATCCAATGTTGAATGTTTTTAAACCCAAAAGATTTGCAAAAAAGTCACAAAACAAAGCCTGACTTCAGTATTTTATGATGATAGTAACTACTACTAAATACCATCACATTCATAACCACAATCTACATTACAGAGACGGAACATCTTACATATATCACCTTGTTTTGAAGCCCATTTAGTTACTAAGATAAGATACAAAAAATGTATATGAAGTAATGCCATAATAAAAATTAGCGATTCTATGTACCTCATTCTCAGACATCATTCCAGGTGTAAGCTGGGGTCCTGTCCCAAGAGATATTACAAGAACCTCCTCTGGCTGTTCCAATGATGCAGCATCCTGTGGGGAACTCTCATGTTCAGCCTCCAACAGGCTGGTTTTGCTCCGACTGCGGGTAACTAAAATGTAAAAAAAAAAACAAAACAAAATTGAGGTCAGCTCTTTTTGTAAAAAAACAAGTGAACCTTATTTTCCACCCAAGATGAATAAAATGTGTACCAAGCATGCTGCAAATATACAAACCAAAACACAGAACTGTAATGTGGAATACTTCCCTTAAGAGAAACAAAGGTGTGGTCAACATTGATCATTAGTTTTAGTTCTTCTGATTCAAGGACGCCCACAAAAAAACTGAAGCCTCAAAAGAGTAAACTTGAAATGCAAAAGTTTGGGACTACATTCTTTTGACCTTACAAATTTATTAGAAAACTAGTTTTATATATGAGTAAAAATCAGGCGATATTGTCAGTTCCTGCAGAGATAAACCCTTCATGACAGCCCTAGACACAGAAGCAGCTGTATACTAGTAAAGTTAGCTTATGTTTTTTCTCCAACTAGGCATGCCTTTGCTCCCATGGTTAGATTCCTGCAACCCCGATACTATCTTGACGAGTGCTTTACACTCAGGGTGTTGTGGGAGGTCAGTGTTTTACAGACACTTTTAGCAGGGGGTGCAATACCCAGAACTTTTCAGAAACCACCCAGGCATCATTCGACAAGCTGCTTTGGCTGGGCTTTGTGTACAGCAAGATATCAGGAAGAGTTGGCAGTCTTTAGCTCTGTGACAGAGCTTTAGGGAAATTCAAAAACTTTGCCAGCACAAAATTTGCATGGACTTTTAGTATTTTCACCCTATGTTTCCATGGATTTCCTCCCCCCCCAATTTATGAGGTATGTGCATATTGTAGGTGGATTTAGTATTTTTTTTTTTTTAAGAGAACATTAAGAGTTCTTTAAAGCGAACGAGATAGATATTCTTTTCTATACGTGACACCAAAACCTTTTTATTGCACATACTTATAACTTGCTTTAGCTCATTTTAAGGCTTGCCCTGTATTAACTTTAGATTACACCAGCCTGCAATATGCCAATAATGTAATCTGTAACTGATCAAACTGTTATAAAGGTACAGGGAAGTATGAAAATAAATAGCAATACACTGTATAACAATGGAGAACAGAAAATTCAGCAAAAGATAAAACACAAGAAGTTCAGTTCTTGAACCCATAGCGTGCTCAACTAACACCAGAAGCGCCCTAAGGTATGAGCCCACAATTTGATAAATAAAGTGCAAACTCTAAACTAATAAAAGTAACAGAAAGCAATGAAGCTTTTGCAGTTTTAGTGTTTACCATAATTTGCAAAAACTTATTATACCATTCCGTGGAAGGCCTCATTAGTACATGCGATTTTTGTTTTATTTAGCATTCAAGGTTGTTCCTAAATCTTTCTATAAACCCAATATGTAATACAATATGAAAGGCAATTAGTGAATGAAGCCCAATGCAAACACACCACACTAGGTGAGAACATTCCAGCTATTTTCAGCACGGTGTATATTAACTAAGAAAAAAAAAAACACACTAAAATGAAATGCAAGCAATGTGTAGATAGCTTTTGTGACTGCTGCAATGATAGTGCCAAGAGGACGAAAGAAATTGGATGTGAACTAAGCTGGTCTTAAAATAACTTTCTTTAACGTATAAAACCACAATAATGGGATCATTTACTATTAAACAAATCTATCACAAATATGGCTAATGCAAACTAACCATAGATCTGAAGAGAGATTTTTAGGATTTGTTTCTCTACTGCAAAGCCAGTACAGCCCAATTGACCTCTATAGCCGGTTTCCAGTAGAGGAGATTGAGGAGCCAACAGAAGTCAGTGAGACTGTACTGCACAAAACAGAGGCGGAGAAGGCCTTACCGCATGGGAATGTCAACTTCACTGTGGCCCTTCAGATCTTGGATTAGGAGGTCGGTTGGATTAGTGTAAAGAGAAAGGATTATGGGAGGAAGTACAATTATCCTTAAAAACCCAACCTAAATTTTTATTTTACACTCCAGGAGACAACATGTTATATTTACACACTTTTTTTGCTTGTGTTACCAGGATAACATAGAAAAATGGAAGTCACAAAAACAAGATTGCTAGTCTCCTTTTTTTTGTGGCTATTGACTGGTCTAGACCAACATCCTGTACTTAGATTATTATTAAACAGGATTTATATTGCACCAACATAGTACGCAGCACTGTACATTAAATCAGGAATCTATTGTAATTAAAATACTGATCTATTTAGAATTTTAAGGCAAGCTTAGTCACATAAAGCAAGTGTCACTGCATGAAAAAAGAACATTTTAATTACACACCAAAAGGGGTCACCAGATTTATATGAGCAGAGAGATTTGACGCAGATGTGTCCCATACCGTCATGGCTGCAAGCTGCTGCCCTGGGGAGTTAGTGAATCAGTGATTACAGAAAAAGAATGCTGTTAAATAAGTTACACAAGTTGTTATTGAATACTTTTTTTTAGTGAAAATAAAAAAGATAAATCAATACATTTAACAAATTCTACTCAGTACATAGTAAAGAATTCTTGCTTAATGTAACAGAAAAAAAATAAAGATTTTTCAGCATATTTGATTGTACACACATAAGGATTTATCTATGATAAATTTTAAACACTGTATTACTGACATGACATGAACAATAATACATTATCTAACACATTAAAATGGATCGGAACTGTAAAAAGGACAATTTTCCAGGTTATAGGCAACATCCATAAATCGTAATTGTGCCTAACTAGTAACCTGAAAAATGTGATTTTTTTTTAAATTATTCCTGAAAATAGCAGTTTAATTCCTGTATGTAAGGACGTAGGTACTCTTATGGCACTGCATGCTTCAAGGCTTTATCCATTTTGAGGATACCACAAGTCATAGGGAGGGGGGGTTGGGGTAGTTCTACCAGAAGGAATGGAAGCATTGCCGGTCTATCAAGATGGCTGCCTTGACACACTGAAAATGTGGATCAAGGCACAAAAAGTCAGTTATATCAGCTGCCAGCAACCTACAGGCAATACTGATAATTAGTTCCTTATTCTCCCTTTCACACTTTTAGGCATAGCTTTCAGAGTAAATTTTTAATATTTACATTAATATAACAGTGTGCTGAGAAGGGCAACTAAACTAAGAAAAGGAATGGAGGAGCTCAGCTATGAGGAGAGATTAGCTGAACTGAACCTATTCTCCCGTTTAAGGGGGGATATGATCACCATGTATGAATATATAAATGATCCATATAGAGAACTCTCTTCCCAATTATTCACTTTAGGATCATTAAAAAAGGGCACTCTGTGTCTGGAGGAAAAGAAATTTATTCTTCAGATAAGGGATTGTTCACAGTAAGGTCTTCATTCAGAGAACATCCGATTGCCTCACAGGATGAGGAAAAATTTTTTTTTTAACCTTTTGGAGCAAATTGAAACGGGGATTTTTGCCTTCCTCTCTATCAGCTATGTCTAAGGATTTTATGTGGGATATGTTTATTTCCCTAGTGGTTGAATTTAACAGACTGATGTCTATTTTCAACATAATGTTTTAACAATGTAACAGTGTGCTTTTAGTTAATACTCTGAAATCATATTTGTGTTGTGTATTTGCAATAAAATGCAAGATCCACTAATAATGTCAGGCCTCCACCCACCATTTACAAATTTCTGCATTAAAGAAACACACCTTTGGGTAAAGATTGGAGCGCATACCTACCTTATACCTGCCTGGGTTTCATCCACAGAGCCTATGCAAAGCTGACATTATGATCCTTCTGATATCTTAGGAGTGCTGAGGCTCCTGTGTAATCCACAGAATATCAGGGTTTATGCTTTTTAGTGCAAAAACTAGTAGCAAGGCAGGTATCTTTATTTAATTTTTTGCTTTAATGCAGCAATTTGTAAAGGTGGTAAAATCCTGATGTGATGAAAAAAAAACAAAACAAAACAAAAAAAAAAAAACAAGGCTCAAAGAAAAGTAGAATATTATAGGAGGTTTACTTTGCATTTCAGTTAAAGAACTGTACATACAGGAACAAAATCTTATTTTTTAAGGCACAGAGTGATATGGAGACAGACAGATGTTTAGGTGGGACATGCACAAAGGACACCATCTTTGTGTGTGGCCTATTTAGAGGCCACCAACCTAAATCTATCCTTGCATACTAAGAATGCAAACTTGAGAGAAACAGATTTTGGCAATCCAGAGGAGAAAAGGCTGAATGAAGCATTTACTAATTTAGTACATTACCTATGAGCAGTACATTAACACAAGGCATACTAGGAGCTACAGTTTCCAGCCTAGTATCCTTCTAAGAACTGATGTCTATATTTTAATTTCTTTATGTGGTAGGAACCCTGCACAGAAAAAGGAATACGACCAAGTAATGTCAGCTAAGAATTTATCTTTTACTTACTCTTAAGGAACAGGCAGGTCCTTATTGGAAAATAATTGTAATTTCTCTTCTGCCTTACCTGCCCGATCAGAATTTTTGAAAAACACTCACCTGTCCCCATTCTGTCGTAGCTGTGGTCATTCTCTCTACAAGGGTGCGGATCTTAGGCTATCTTGAATGGCTGACCCAGGATGACATAACTCCTGCACATCCACCCTGGGATACCCAGCAAATCCTGGAATCCTGGACTAAACTGCATATGCGCAGCTCAGTGTATTTGGGAAAGAAGATTGCAAACAGGCAGGTAAGCATGTTTGTTGAAGAAGGAACAGGAGATGTCCATTCTACAGTAAAACAACCTGCCTGATAGCAATTTTGTTTAGTAGAACTATAGTTCTGCTTTAACAAAGCCCAACTACTAACAACCACCAATGGTTTTTGTTAATTTGTAACTCCCATCAGTTCCAGGATATATCGCTGGTGGAACTATTCTGGGCGTAAAATTTGCTGACACTTCTAGGAAGGCTTCATGGTGGTGGCCATTAGGAGATTCCTTCTAAAAATTTAGAAAAATCAGTTCCCCAACTCACTCAAGGAGATATGAAGTTTCTGGAAATGGTTTTGAAGAGGTAACTAATCATTGAGGCTGTACATGTTCTAGAAGAAAAAAAGGGTTCAACATACTTCAGAGAATTTATTTTACAACACATTGCCCCTTTTTTTTTTGTTTTGTGCAGAAAAATACCAATTGACTGGCGGGAAATTTATAATTAGAAGTATTTTTAAATGTCAAATGTACCGATTTGACATTTAAAAATACAAAATAATTATACCGCCAGGGAGGTTAAAAAAATAATAAATAAAATGGCACACACAATACAATACACTGCTTTAGTAAATAAAATGTCATCCTTGCAAACTAGTGTTTAGGTCTTCTTTAAGTTATTTTTAACCAACAAATGAAAAATATGTGCCCCATTTCTTATGTTTGGACCAAAATACAGCTGACAGCAGAACAGGATACACAATGATTGAGTACAACATTTTGGTTTTAGTGAGTTTACTTTCTACTCACCTATAGGCAGTCTATTCTTCTTGCATGCTGGGGTGGTGGCAGGTGACAGCTGAGGGGTGCTGTAAGGCGTACCGTCATTCTTCTCTGGCTTTGTTTGAGGCACAGTAGCCAAAAGGTTTTCGAGAGCCATTCTGTCTTCTTCACGCAAATGATCACTTGACATAACACCACGTAAGAATCCAAGCTGTAAAATAACATAATATTGATAAGGCTGAAACTTACGCTGCCTATGTTTGGACGTCCCTGCATCAATCTTTCCCCTCCCCCTTTCTTAACATTCTAGCGAATGTTTCAGTGGAACTTGAATTTCAAATATAAATTAGGTAACCTTGACTAAACATTCGCTTCCCTCTTCTTAGAAAGGGAAACCTTTCTAGGTTACATCCTAGGTCAAACTTCTACAGTTGTCTGGATTGTATTGGCTATGCTTTAAATATTCTGTCTAAAGCAATTGCCCCACTGAATAGATCCCCTCTATATTTTTTTCCAGTGGCAACAAGCATTCTGTCCTAGTAAAAAAGAGCACCAGATTAATATACCCATCTAGTTCTGACATCAAGCAAGGACTTGGAGTAAGTAGCGTTGTGTTCATATTTTTGTTGTTGTAAGAGGAGTACCTTTACTTGCCCATCCCCTACATCAGTTTACATACAAGAAGTATTTGTCAAAAATGTTGTTTTAGCCAACAAACAGAAAGATTCTGGAATACAAACCAGAATGACCAGCTGGCTATAAGTCATGTAGACAACTGTGCGACTTAGTCCCTCAAGCAGATTCACAGATGATAAAGGTGGTGTTTCAACTGCTCTTCCTCCAATTACCACATCCAGAAATGCAGCAACGCAGCTCTGCAGTAAATAAACGAAAATGTAAGTTACATCTGCTTAAGGTTGCTATCTTAAAACATATTTCTATGCTCAAGTCAATAAGGATAAAAGTGGTTAAACATTTAAGAAAGATGGGGCTTTGGTGAGATATCCTCACTTAAAATATTAAAAATAATAAAAAACCACACACCTTAAATCCTGCAGATCAGTCTATCCGTCAGGAGGTTTTTTTCCCATCGGGTCCCGCGTCGTCCTGGTATCTGTCTTCGGCCTGGCTCAGAAGGAGAGCTGGGTGCTGGCATCTTCTCCTCTCTTCAGCGTTCTTCCTCCTGTGCCACCTGATCTCGCAGTGCGCAGGTGGGAGATCAGGTGACTTAGATTGTTAAAAAACTTTCCAATCTCACTGCGCCTGCGTGAGATCAGCAATTTTTTTTTATATTTATGAAAGTAGCAACATTTAAAAAACACACTAACAAAATTTTACTTTACATAAAAGGGTTGTCTAATTAACCTTGTTGCCAGTGAAAAGAAAAGGTTTACTTTAAAAGGATAAGTGTACTTCTATATACACCCTGCACTTATCCTCCCCACTACTTACCTTGACCTAACCAAAACCCACACTTCGGTTCCCAGGAGCCTACGTATTACTATGTAATATATATGTATTGTTTAGTGATATTTACCGGCCCCCTCTATTGAAACCTCTATTCTCTGCCTTTCCTGTTCTCTGCCAATTTGTCTGTGCTTCTGCAGAAGAGCTAGATCAGCTGGGAAACTCGTCTGCTCTAAAATGTATGCTTGACCAAGACCTTACCGCAGGACAACAACTTGTGTTCTGTCACTTTTGTCATGATCAAAGATATGCCACCTTGATCATACCCTCCTTTTCTTAGTAAGGTTGTCCCTTGCCCTTTTATTACCTCTACGGAGAGGTTTGTGTTTGATTTATCTTATTAGAAACATCAATTATCACATTAATCTGAAACATTTTATGTCATAGAGGTCACAAAACAAGGTTACATTTTTTACAAACAAGTGTGCTGCAATGTGTTTTAAAAATAGGCCATGTCTGTTTTGCCATTTAATGCATTTAGAGTTCATATAAGTTTATGGTAATGTGAAAATTCATATACAGTAAAACCTAGGTTATCCGAAACACGACAGCTCCCCTTTCTTAATCGCTTCTACAGCCCTAGCGGAGCTGTGGCATGTATTTTGCATCCAAGAACACATACCACAGCTCTGCTAGGGCTGGAGGAGCAATCAGGGGAGCAGAGTAGAGCCAATTGCTCCACTCCGAGAATGGCTGAGAAAAGGGAATTCTTGATGACAGCTCAATCGTCATCAGGGTTTCTGTTTTCTCAGCCATTCAACACCAGAGGTGAATGGGGACAAGTCTCCCCATTCAAGTCTAGTGCTAAATGGCTGAGAAATCTCAGTTAACCAGAAACTACAATTATCTAGAATCGGCCATTTGCTATGAGTGCTGGATAACTAAGGTTCTACCGTATTAAGTTTTATGTGCGTTTCCATGCCTTTACCAGCCCCTGGTAAACACTTTAAAAAAAGAGAGGGGCGTCCCGCAGATGGCAGCTTACAATATGTCTCTTCTGAGCTCCCTTCCACCCCGAGGGAAACCACCGCTTTCTTCAGCGCACTAGTGCCTTAATTGTACCTCAAGATGGGTCCCAAAGGAAGGGGGACCCAGAAGAATAAAGCCGCCGGCAGTGGGAGCGCAGCAGGCGGACCTGCCGGCTTGTTCTCTCCCGGCGCCCACTCTGTGAGAAACCAGGCCGCAATGCCGCGGCCTCTATTAAATCCTGCAGCCGCAACTGAAGTAACAGAAACCTGGACGCCCGGCAAGCTGACCAGCGGCTCCTCCACAGTTACAGCTGCTACTGGGGCAATATTAGAGGCTTATCTTCATACGACCAGCATCCCTAACTCTCCAACCCGGAGCCCAACTACCCCTGCTGCTATGGAAAAGGTATCACTTACCTTAAATTCTTCTGTAATAAGTGAGGATGATTGGGACAGAAGAGCTCATCTTAGGGCCTTACCCACTAGACATGATCTAGAACAAAGTACTGGCAGGTTCGAAGCGAGCTGTAAATCAGAGTTCCAGGCTATGCAGTGCTCTATACAGCAAGTTACAGCTACCACGCTTACAATGCAAAATGCCTATTCTGACCTTACTACTCAAGTGGCAACCCATAGTACCATATTAGAAAGACATGAAGCGCAACTTAATATGGTATTTCTACTCCAGGATGATGCAGAAAATTGTGACAGGCGCAATAATATTCGCATACGGAGGCGTTCAGAATCTGTTCCTAACTCGGGACTCCATTCTGCAGTTTGCTCTATCTTTGCCTCACTGTTAGGGGCACCGCCAGATGTGGACCTAGAGATTGATAGAGTCCATAGGCCATTAAGCCTATGGAGTAAAGATCCCCAGCAACCGAGGGATGTGCTTTGCAAGATTCATTTTTACAGCACTAAAGATGATATTATGCGTAAAGTTAGAGATGCGGAGCCTATTGAATATGCAGGTGCACACCTTTAATTGCTTTCAGATCTGTCCAAGTTTACACTGGATCAACGGCATGCCCTCAAGCCTCTACTTGCGGTTCTGAAGGAAAGAAATATACCCTATACATGGGGTTATCTATGTCACTTGATTATACGCAAAGGTGGCAAAATCATATCCTTCGATCTCCTACTGATCTTCCTCAGTTATTGATGGATTTACAGCTTCCTCCTGTTACTCTATTGGAACGGCCATCAGCAATGTCTCTTCTTTATATAGAAGCCCTTCTGTTGCTTCTACCTACCCTGTGCAACATCTCTGACTTTCTACATATTGTATACCTCTTAAGCTGAAGCTAATCATATGGCTGGCAATGGCCTTCAGCAAGAGCCATCCCCTTCATGACATCTTTAAATCCCCCTGAAGACATCTCAATTCTATTTCGAACATTTGGGTTCCAGTATTGGTAGATATCAAAAAATGCATATCTGTATATTTTTTCTTGGTTCCTTAATATATCTCTCCACTGGCATCCTAGAAATTTAGTAGAGCCATGAGTTGGCATTTCAACCGCCAATGTATTGAGCAAATATTACTGAGGATACCAGTGACTAGATGTTATGTAAAATGCCCCATCCTCTTCCCCTACATGCTTTGGTGGGCCTTGGGCCCACCTGATTCATGTGCATGATGGGGTAGAGGTTGACTAGTATATACCTACCTATTTAAAGTCCTGGAAGTTCCTTATGGAACTCTGATTTTATCTCTGTTGCTCCATGCTTGGTTTTTCTTTTTTTTCCCACGGTCTTATATTGATGCTGCTTATATGGTATACTATGTTGGTTTGATATTTTTTGCATATATTTGGCCTCACGGATTCCCCCAGGCAGAATTAGATTTGATTATTCACCTCCTCCCGCCACAGACGGACACTTTCCCCCACATAGGCCCACTGTCTATTTTTGATGGTAGTTTGGGACTTTTTGATCCTACCTTAGTTTTCACCCCACAAGAAGTTAGCCCGTCTCGCCTGTCTGGTGACCCCTTTTCCCTTTCCCTACCCTCATGTCACCACCCACTACACATTCTCAAATTTTGAAACTTCGATCCCCCAACACCAAGGGCCTTAATAGTCCCAACAAGCATTCCCAACTATTATATTCCTGACATAAAGCTAGAATACAAATATTATTTTTTCAGGAGACCCATTTCCAGACAAACCAGATCCCATCTTTTTGTAATACTTACTATCCTATTGGGTTCCACAGTTCTAACCCTGATTTTAAAACGTAAGGAGCCTCTAAAGCATTCCATAAATCACTACCAGTTCAAATTATAGATACCCATTCTGACCCACAGGGCAGATATTTAATCCTTAAAATTTCCGTATTGAACAGGAAGTTTACGATCGCTCCTTTTATGCGCCTAATCAGCAACCCACAAGGGCCATTACTCAATATTTGGAAATCTTAAAAGTAGTGGCTGAAGGCACTATCATAGTGGGAGGCGATTTAAACTTTGCACTTGACCCTCGGCTTTATACATTCTCTGGAAAAAACTCCATCTCCTATTCCAAATTGAACTCTTTCCGATTCAAACTGTATGAGCTTAGGTTGATAGACAATTGGCGTACACTTTACCCAACCACTAGGGTCTATACTTTTTATTCCCACTTGCACTGGATGTATTCCTGCATTGACTATATACTACTGAGTCACCCAGCTTTTGATTGGCATCCAACTGCCTCTATAGATTCTTGTCCCTGGTCTGATCATTTATGGGTGACGTTGACTCTCCAAATCCCACAAGTAGAACCTAGCGAATGGACCTGGAAGTGTAATGATTCAATATTCAAAAGACTCTATGCGCTGCAGCAGTCCTAAATACGATAGCTAATTTTCTAGGGTGTCATTCCTCGGACATCACCTCTCTCCCGATACAATGCGAAGCTATGAAAGTGGTCCTTAGGGGGGTCCTAATACAGCATGGAGCTAGACTTAGGAAGATTAGGACTCAGGACATCAAACTTACGTCTGATACGCTTGTTGGAGCAGTTGCATAAGCAAAATATGTCTCCTGATGTATTTCTGAAACTGACAGCAGCAGGGACGCATCTACTTGAATTATATGATTTAGCTCACCAGCGTTATAGAGACTGCTTCTGTAAACAGGTCTATCAGTATGGAGATAAATGTGGCAGGTTATTGGCGCGTGGCTTGCACCCGCGTACATCTTACAGGTCTTTTATAATTAATACTCTCATTTATATCAACCCGGACCCAATATCACCGTCCTCTCTGGAGCAATATATATTGGAAACGGCCTTTCCAGAACTAAAGTCAGAGGCATTAACCTTTTTATAATCTCCGTTTACTAAAGAGGAGGTTAGTGCGGCAATAAAAGCAACTCCACCAGGTAAAAGCCCAGGACCCAATGGATTTACTCATCAATTTTATAGGACACATGCTCTTTCTTTAGTTCTTTTCTTGACTAGGGTGTTCTCTTCCATATCGACAAACTCTCTCTTTTTCCACCACAAAGCCTTGAAGCACATATTAGCGTTATGTCTAAACCAGGCAACGACCATACTACATGTTCTAACTACAGACCTATAGCTCCAATAAATGTGGATGGTAAATTGTTAGCAAATTGGCATGTAATAAAATAACCTTTCTTAATTCATAAGGATCAAACGGGATGTATATATGGGAGAGAGGCGAGAGATAATACCATTATTTTATTGGCTATTTTATTGTCTCAATATGCTCATGCCACCCACACCCCTGTGTGCCTGTGTTGGCAACTCCTGTACTCATCTCTAAGGCAAGAAGGCCTCAGTCCTGCTATGATTGCAAGAATATCAGCACTTTATGCCTTACCAAGGACTCGAATAAAGGTTAATGGTGCTCACTCCAATTATTTCTGTATTCAGAATGGAACAAGACAAGGGTGCCCTCTCTCCCCCATCGCTCTACGCTTTGGTAATTGAGCATCTGGCTGTTGCCTTATGCCACAACCCAGATGTTAGAGGGATAGTGCCGGGTGACTCACATTATAAATTGTCATTATATGCGGACGATCTGCTTCTTTATATTTCGTCTGCCCACATTACAATCCACGCTATCTTGTCGGAGTTTGAGAACTTCAGCCTTTTTTTGTAATTTTAAGGTTAATCACTCAAAATCTGAGATCCTTAACATTACGCTAGATACTAACCAAATGTCATCTCTTGAAGCAAACACTTCTTTTAAAATATGCAAAGAGGCGATTAAATATTTAGGTGTGATGAAAACCTCCAACCCCTTTAAAAAATGTTCTCTTACAATTACTCCCCCCTTTATAGTAAACCCCAATCTGAACTTAAGAAATATACCTCTCTACGGTTGGGTTGGTTTGCATGGGTCAACACTCTCGAAATGGATATACTTCCAAAGTTATTGTACCTGTTTCAAACAGTCCCAAACTCTCTACCAGCCAACTATTTATATAAATTGCATTGACCAGTTCGCCATTTTTTGTGGTGGTCTAGGCGTCTCTGGTTGGCATTCCATACATTGGCCAAATCGAAGGCCAGAGTTGGGGTAGGGGTTCCCAATATTATGTTTTATCGGGCATCGGTCTTAGTGCGAATGGTTGATTGGTTTCATAATAGTGTTTCATAATACCTCAGGGGGGATTGTTCCCATTTCAGAATGTACCATTGCCTAAGCTCACTTCTGACCTCTTACCCATGTAATCTCAGTAATATATGGCCTACTAATTGGGGACTCCACCTTTTCCCCTCCTACATACACACAATATTGGGAAAGAGACTTTGGAGGGTTAATAACTGATGAGGAGTGGGAGAAATTCTTCGTACTTACACAAACTTGCATTGACCTGTAAAGCCCAAGAAAAACTTTAAAGTTTTATCTAGATAGTACTGTTGTCCGGTGGACTTACATCTTATTTCTGTTCAACAGTCTGATAGATGCTGGTGCTGCCATACACAAAGAGGAACACTACTTCATATATGGTGGGAATGCCCACTTATATTTCAGTTTTGGGAGTCAGTAATTCACTTGTGTAAATAGGTGTACTGGGTCCTCGGTCCCGAATATTCCCAAAGTAAAACTTCTCTCAATGATCCCGGGCTCTCTTAAACTTATTAGGAAAGGCCTCCTACATCATTTTCTCACGGCTGCTAGAGCCTTGGTGATCTTGGTAACAAGGATACCTTCCATAAGAGATTGGATTTTGGAACTTGAAAAAATATGGAATTATGGAAATGCTAGTGGCAGAGGATAATGACTGCACAAAACAATGTAAGTTGACATGGTCTGCATGGGACTGGTTTAAGGTATTCCCTCAGATTCAATTACATTTATGCTAAACAGGTTGGTCATAGAATTTATGGTCCTGATGTTGAGAGCTGTCACCTAAATGTTTTTTTTATCTCCTTTTAGAATATTTTCCCTACCTACTCACCCACTTCCCCCCCCCCCCCCCCCCCCCCCCCCCCCCCCCCCCACTCTAGGGCAATTTTGTTGTTTGTTGATTGTTATAATACTGCATATGATGGTTAATAATTATCAATGTCAATAAAGGGTCCAGATTATAAGAGGCTCTAATGTATATACTCACGAGTTAGCGATACTCTTCGCTATTGTTATATTCAATGTTAGGTGTGTTTATATTAGTTTTTTTCTTTTTGTTAATATTGAGGGCAAAGTGATTTGTACTATAGGCACCAGGTTCTGGGCCTGTAATTGGTTTTATCTCAAGATGTTGGATCCTGATGCTATACTGTAAACTATGATTTTTTTTTTTTTTTTTACATACGATTGTTACATGTATTTTTGCGATATGAGGACATTTTATGAAAACGAATAAAGATAAATTAAAAAAAAAAAAAGCTCTGAAAACAAGTTTTGAAGCATGCATTTGATGAGGATATAAGGAAGTCTTTCATAGGTCATTGGATGGGCGAAGACATCGCCTAGGGGTGTATTTATGTGACAGGGCAGAAAGCAAAGTGGGACCAAAGCTGTAGAGGGATTTGAAGGCAAAGCACAGGAGCTTGAATTTGATTCTGGGGTGAAATGGAAACACATGTAGAGAACAACAAAGAGGCAGAATTAGCTTTTTCTTTGAAACAATAACCCAGAAAACATTAAATAAACACTGGGCTTATCATTTTACATTTTTCTAAAGAAAAAGCAAAACAGAAGGCGTTTGTTATTAAACTCTATCCCTCTGATTCTTCATACCACCCATTAGGAGTGCAGTAGGCAGGGAAAGTGTTGTGTAAACTTAAGCTGTTGAACTCTGTAAATGGGAGGACCTACCAAACACAACTAAGTGACATGCAAAAAAAAAAACAAGAGAAAAAAGCAATTTAAGCTTCAACCGTTATGAAAGTATTAAATGTTGATGTGTAAAATGTAATAGTTACTAAAAAAAGTATAACATTTAACTCATTCTTGTTGAAACAAAACAGAATATTCTTTAACCATGTAACTCACTGCCTGTGTTAGACTCACTTTATCAAACTTGCTAAGATTGTTTCTGCTGCGTGAATCCACTTCCTCGAATCCAGTCAGTGCCAACTGCTGCAGGAGCCGGCCAACCTAGAACATAGAAGCGGAAGAAGACCTGAATGACAGGCTTGTTAAGAGATAAAAACTCAAACTAGATCCATTCATTCAATTCGCTGTCTACTGCCAAAAACACATCAATACCATTTCTTCTAAAGAATCTTTGATACTATAATGAAGACTATCGCTTATACAATCACAAAAGGCAGCTATGGTCACCAGCGTGTACCACATCAACCCCTTCATTTTGATGAAATATTGAATTAGCAATTTCAGGCAGTACTAACGGGTTCAGATTTGTTGGGGAGCAGAAATTACTATGCACCCAACAGTCCATCTCATTACCAAAATGGGGCCACAGTGTGTAGCCAACTATGCCCCACAGAGTTCAAAGTTAGCTTCATGATTGGGGGAAGGGTTGTTCATGTGACTAAGTTTGCACAACCAGGTTTATTTTTAAACAAAGCTGTCATTCAGTTTTGTTGTGCTCTGCTGGAGTTCAGAAACCAGAACAGCACAGGATACATTTGTAAGAACGGTGTCAATGGGTTTACAGACTTAAGATTGTGGCATCAGCATCAAATCCACTTCTGGGATTATTTAGAACATGTTAACATGCACATTTGACCACTTTATGCAAAAATAAGACCTTTGTACGAGTTTTTTTTTTTTTTTTTTTTTTAAGCAGCCACACTTTTAAAGGAGCCTTTAAACCGTTTCCACTGCCACCATTTGTGATAGTTATCTTTAAAATGAAACCAATTTGAACAAATTGCTCTCAGATTGTTTTTTTTTTTTTTATGGCGATACTCTGCAGGATTCTTCTGCCAAAGAAGATTTTTCTATAACTACTTAAAATATACTATAACTACCTAAAACTACCTAAAGATTTTTCTATAACTACCTAAAAAAAAAAAAAACCAGGCAAAAGCACAAGCTGCCACAAATGTTGGAAGAACCAGGTGTTGGAAAGATGCAACTTCCAAGCACACATGGGAATTTCATCATCCAAGGCTGGCCAATACAATAAACCAGGATCCAGAAAAGGACATAACTTTGCTGGAGCAGTGAACCTTGGGAAGCAAAAATGCCACAATTCACAAGTATGCTGTGCAGGAAATACATCAGTTGTATTTCCTGTACTCAAGCTGTGCATAGTTGAACATTATGGTAGGCGCTTTGGAGAACAAAAGTTAAGTTAGGCTTTTTAGTTTTAACTTCAGGAAAATGTCTTAGGATCTCAAGTTCAGTCCTCATGTTTGTCTACCTTACTTTTATACAAGCATCATTTGTGTGCAAAAATGTAACCTTAACCCTTAAAATCTTACTAATGGTGTAATAAATCATTTAATCCATCAATTTGCAAAGTAATCAGGAGTTTAGGATTTGTACAGTATAGCTTTTTGTTTGCCAACAATCATATATATGGGCTATTCAAATGTGCCTTACCTGCATTAGGTTGAATCTTGCCACTTCATTGATGGGTGCATCTGAGATAATCCCATACTGCTCAGGGTTTACAATTGCAGGGCAGATGAAACAAGTCAGCAGCAGATCAGTGCACATAGATCTCACTTCACCAACATCCAAACCTTCGACACAAGATAGTGTTTTGAACATTTGGGAGACGATCCACCTCAAGCTATGTGGGAAGCAATAGGTGTTGTGTTTTAAATACCCAATAAATTTATTAACAAGCGTTACCAGCTTAGCCTCATTTGATTCAACCATCTCCTGCACCTTCTGCCTAAAACGGTCACTACCCTTCTCCCCAAACAGCTTCTCCTGTTGGACTGGAGAGAACCTTTCGATTAGCTTGCCTGGATCAGTCTCCAGGTGATCCTCATCCTCAACTAACAGCTGCATAATAGGTTCATGTAATGTTGCAGTCAAGAACAGTTTAGCTGAGAAAAGTCCTTCAGAAAAAAGTTTGAAGATGATGCTGAATGCACAAGTCCCTTTCCGAAGCAAACGACGAGGATTATCACTTTCCTTCAGTCCAAACTCTATTAAATACCGTAAAACCTGCAACAGATAGCTCTCATCTTCTTGCATAATGCAGTTGCCATAAAGAGAGGTGAATACTGTGTGTATGACACACTGAGCATTTTCTTGATTTAGCTTTTCCCCAGCCACCAGACATGATGCAACAAGACGTGGATTTTCCCGTAGATGATTAAGAAACTCGCCATATGCAGTCTCCTGAAATCCTAGATGTTTGTAACCATCTACAAACTGGGTATCCTCCAGTAGCTTAGCATGTTGACAGCATTCAGCTGGAGAGGCTTCAGCACTAGGAAGAAAATAGTGAAAAAAAGCTTACCCAAAAGGCAATTACTTGTAACCTAGCAATTGTTAAAAGGCAACTGTTGAATTTAGGGGTTAACTTTATTAACTAGACTGGACATACACTTGAATGTATACTTGATCGAATAATTATGTATGAAAACGTGTCTGTAACAATACATAATTAATGATTTATCATTTATTTGCAGTCAAAACCGCTTTCTTTCGTTTCTCCCCTTTTATTCAGTACACATACTCAAAGAGGGGACTCCGTGAACACCCATTGGAGGTATACTCAACCACCACTCTTTCTCTGTACATTTAGGGGTAAAGTAACTATGCATGAACTGTTACTGACTGATTGGTTAGAACACTATGTGTAATTTGGATAGTTAAACACAACATTTCTTAAAAGCGGGAGTAAACCCAAAAGAAAAGAAAAAAAAAAAAAAGTCACACTTGCCTTAAATCCCACAGAGCAGTCTATCCGTCAGGAGGTTTCTTCGGGCCCGTATTAGGCCCAGCACAGAGGGAACGCCAGGCAAAGACATCTCCACACTGCGCAGGCGCGAGATCGGGTGATGTAGATTGGGAAATAACTTGCTGATCTCACTCCGCATGCGTGAGATCGGCATTTTTTTTCTCTATTGATGAAAAGGCTCCTTTTCATGCTAAGGCATGCGTAGAAGGAGCAGTCAAAAGCCTCTCGGGATGTGTGACATAGGAATCCCGGGAAGCTCTGCGCTCCCATTCATTCCTGATCGCATAGGTGATCGAGAATTAAGGGGGTGGTGCTGCACCCCTTTTTAAAAAAACCACAACATCAAAACAAAATTTTTACTTTAAAAAAAAGGGTTATCTACATGAGTTGTCTAGAGATTGGTTGGTATAGATACGGACAATGTTTAAACATACTTCATGGTATTTAGAAAAAAAAAAATTCTGGACATTGTGTTTTTTGTGATTAAAAGATTAAAGGTTTTTCAGAATTTTATTGATATAGGGGTAAAAAGTATTATGTTATAATGAAATATGTTATGAATTCACATGTAAAAAAGGCATGTTGGATAAGGCAGTAGAGCCTAAAAAGAGTGGATGGGTAGCCAGATTATGCGTAGTTATGTGTATTTATATTTTGTTTGAAGTCTGAATAGAAGAGTATTTATATGGTATAATATCATACTGAACTAAACTATATGTATGTTCAGTAATGGTAAAAAAACATTTAAAAAATATGATATGTTAAAAAAGACATCTCAAGGCAATAATGGGATACCTCCTCAGATATCCCTCCTCATCTCTTATTTATAGAAAGACACAAATTAGTTCTTGAATAGTATAACTAAACTGTACTTCTGGCACCACTATCGTGTATAATGTAAATGGCTATTGATTGGCAAGAACAGATCAGGGCATACAAACAACAAGGGGCTTAGGTGCTGCCTTTGACATTTAACATTTAGTTAACTTTATTTCTATCAAACCATAAATGCATGGATTGGACAGGTACCTTACTTCACAAATGGCTATGCGTAAGAATTAAAACACTTGTGCTGATTACGAGCTAGTGCCTAATATTTGTGCAGAATAACTGCAGGGGTGGATTGGTTGTAAGGCTTGGAATGGATACTCATAGAAATGAACAAGTATGAGTGACTTCTACTAAACAGATATAGGGAGACCACTCCTTAAACTTTGTGCTTTTTACAAAATGTGAGCAATAACTTTGATGTTCTTTTTATAAGGAAAGGTTTTATCAAGCCACTGAACAATTAAATAAATTTATGTGACAGGATTCATACTGCATTGCATCAGTCATACTAAAATGTACTGCTGCCTGGACCTCAAAGACTAGAGTTGGATGGATACAACCGTTGTATTCAGCATTACTACATACAATCTAATTTGCAGGCATGTGTGCTTGCCATGTAGCAATCAGGAAACATTTTCACACATACAAGCACACAAACACCTAATTTTTGCAGCCTTTCCAAATTCACTGCTGGCCATCCCTGTCCAGCCTGTGGCAGCAGTTGACTGGGCAGATACAAAGTAATACTTCTAGTGGTCCTCCGCAGAATTCCTAGCACATTTTTAGCGAGAACAAGTAGAAAATTGGTAATAGGAATGCGGCTTAAGAACCTCTGTATTCCTGTACTCACTGTGTGCTCCCAAGAGCAGGGTCAGTGCAGACAGAATTTCAGATTTCCCCTGCTGCCAGGAGATGGTAGCATAGGGGGCAATACAGAATCCTGTTATAACCTTCAGGGCTGCAAAAAGCTCATAATCTATTTTAAATAAGGCAAACCTTAATGAAAGTATGGCAGATAGGCTTTATCAGTGACAGGTTATGATGGCAGTGTCTCCGATATAAACCACCAGGTGCAGAGCCATGTAACCTCAGTTTATTGTTTATGCAATGGATGGAAACTCAGCTTCAGCTGAAATGTATTGATCATCAATAGAAGGAGTAACCCAGTTGTTCATTATAGAGGCATGTCAATACAATTTAATTTCCAGTGTGGTAGTGAGGTAGACAATGGGTGCCGAGTGTGAGTACTTGTTGTCAACAAGTGCGAGTACTTGTCATTTTATTTTTAATGCAATATATAATTGCTGTCCTAATTGCAGTTATGAACTGGAGTGGTCAAAGCAACATTAATTGTTTTATATTATGTATGCTTCTTCATAAGGATAGAGTAAGGTTTATCAAGGCAACATCTGGGATAAGTGTCTAATTCCTAGATTAAACCGCTGGCTCAGTGGTGACAAAATCATGTTAAACTCGATGTTTGTGCAGTTATTGGTTTACAAATGTCAGATACTTATCAGCTCCTGCTGCAGTCTTAGGCTAGCTACACACGTGCAATAATTGATGTTAGAAAATGAACGACTAATGACAGATCATTGATTATTTTGTTCAAATATAATCCACTAATAACGTACACACACTAGATACGATCCTTTGAATGATGCAGATGTGACGTGTACCGGAGAAAGTGTACCGCAGAATCATCCATGATGACTGAACGACCGTACACACTATAGATAGTGAATGATTGTTGCCCAAATGAATCTGCCCGGATGGTCGTTCATTTCCAGCGACATTCCTCATTCATTGGCATCGTTGTGCACTTCTTGTTAACGAGTATCAAACTATTGGTCCTTAATTGTTACGTTTCCAGCGCAAATTAATGCACGTGTGTACAAGCCTTAGACTTGCTACAAACTTACAATGCTGCAGGTATAATTGCTAGGGCAGTGGAAATGCTTCCTATTACCTGTGGCAGAGGGATGATATTTCAGCCTAAGCAAAGTTACCTAACTTTAATCCAGTAACTTTTTCAAGTTACAGGTTTGCAGGTATTGGCAGGTTTGTATAGTGAACTATACTGTGTCTGCATATTGTGAAATGTAAGGTAGCTACATATCAAAAGTGTAAATTACAAAAAAAAAAAAAAAAAAAAAGATGATATGTTAAAATGTAGTACCTTGTTAAAATAAGTCTGTCCAAGTTAATTCTCTGCTGCTTGGAAATCCAAGACGTTCTGTAGAGTTTCTCCGCAGTTTTCAAAACATCAGAATTCAGCCTTTGGATTAGCTGCTTTTCTGAGTTAACATATAACCTCTCCTGTTTGAGGTGGCGGGCAAGGGTGTGGATATCCGGCTTCACCATTTTGGGGCGCTCCAAAAACCACCGGACCTATCAAAGAAAAAAAATTGAGATAGCTGACTTGCATACCAGCAAGGTACTAATCACTACACGTACTGCAACAAACAAGGGATTCCAGACCTGTGACTGCAGAATATAACATCATTACCAAGAAAACTGTATAAAAAGCTCAAAAAAGGTTAGCGCTCTGGCCTTTGCAGTGTTAGGTCCCAGGTTTGAATCTTGGCCAGGACTCTATTTGCATGGAGTTTGCAGGTTCTCCCCATTGCGTGGTTTCCTCTGACATCCCAAAAACATGCAGCTAGGTAATTGGCTTTCCCCAATAACAGACCTTAGACTGTATTAAAGTGTAAAGCGCTGCATAATATGTTGGTGCTATATAAATGCTGTATATAAATAATAAAATTAGATTCACAACTGAGCATGAGGTCCACCTTGACTCGAATGAATGAATGCAGTATGTATAGCAAACTTTAACAAAGCATTTGCAAAGCTTTCATTCAACTTTAGGCAGATGTTTTAAAACAACCATTGGTTCCAGTTTGAGGATGGTAAACCTAAGTCTTATAAGGAGTGCAGGCTGTCAATCCAGATAGGCTGCTAGCAGGCTTTTCAAGTAGTTGAATATGTTTTATTATTATTTTTATGGTTTTAACACAGCTGCCTGTAAGCTCTGTAAAAGCTTTGAAGAAAAGAAAGTCAAACTGTTTCAATCTGTTGAATTAATAACCATGTGCAATGCAGTAAAATTGGACTGGCTAATCTTTATCTTCCAATGTAGAGCTCTGCCGTTTTAGGCTTTTTCTACACGGACGTTTTCCTCTGCGTTTAACCTGAGGCTTTTAAAGCCCATGTTGGGCTATTTTACACCAGGCATGTTTATGAGCTTTATCCTAAATGTTGCTTGCAACACTTGAAAGATTAAAATGCTGGATTAAAGCTAGAAAACGTCCAAAAACGCAGGATATTTTGTTTAGAGCTCAGCCATTATATGTGATCAATTAAAAAACAAACCCAGCACTAAGTGGGCCAACTGGTATGCTTTGTTTCTGTTAAAAATACTGCAGAAAGATGACAAAAAAAGTGTCTTTAAATCCTTTTAATATACTCACAAAGCCATTTAGTTTTGCTATAACTTTCTTTTCCTGCTGAATTATATTTGACATTTGTAAAAAAAAAAAAAAAAAAAAAAAAAAAAAAAATTATTATTATGTATCCAATTTACTAGAATTACACACTACAGTATCTTTTTGGAATAAGTAGAATTACTTTACAAAATGAGTCACACAGTATCACCAGCTTTTCAAGATGTTAAATTTGAGGATGTGCATGTCTTTCTCTTTCATATTTTATGATCAGAAATTTTTCTATAGTCACATAAAAGAAAGTTCAAATGTATACAAACAAACCTGCACATTACAATAATATTAATGTTTTTTACTGCAAACCAAAATTTTTAATGTGTGGCTTTCCCTACAGAAGAATCAATCTACGAAATCCTCACTCTGTAGCAGGAAATGCGTTCTTTTATAGACTCACAAAGAATACTTTGTGCAAAGCTCAAGAAGTATTTGAGCTCATTTTCTGCAAATTCCAAAAATAGGGGTGGGCTAAGATTAAATGGCTACTAAACCTAGAATATAAATCTTTTCAGCATGGGAAGTGAACTTTTGATGTTTTTAGATACTGAAAATATAAATAAGACTTTTTGTGGTTTAAATGAATCTATGTACTAAAGTACTAAAGTACTAAAGATAACCACGGGAATTAATAAACGAGTAGTACATACATACATCATTATCACTGCAAGCACATAAACTGCAGACTGCATTATAAAATGTACAGCAAGTCTAAAAACTGTATTGTATTTTTTCCCTTTTTTAATGCTGCACGATACATTAACTACTCAGATCTGTTTCATGTTCCTAAAAGTGGTTATATAGCTAAAAATGAAACCTGTCACTAATACAGTCATTATCGCACGACCCAGATCCTCTCTGACAAAACACAAGAAGCACAAAGGATGTTTCATTAAAGCCGAGTTCCAGGATAAGCAAATATTGTCGTTTTACAAGTGCATGAGTATTTTTGCTTGAGTCTTGGTGTGCTTTGTGTATTTTTTCCAGATCTGTGCAGTAATTTGGAAAATCATCTATGTGTTTCAGAAATTGGGGGGTGTGCTACTAAAAAAAAAAAATGTCCTGCCTAAAATAACATTGAAAAACTTTAGGCGAGTGGCAGCCCTAACTCCTCAGTAACCATCCAAAAACAGCCGGCTGGTAACTGAAAACTGCCAGGTGGTGCACCCAGCTAAAAAGGCCTGGAGAGATCACTGCAATCCCATATAGATAGGTATCCCAACAATCCAAGACAGACTTTAAAAGGAACCACCTAGGGCAACACCTGGTAATTTCAAATGCAGACTTGTTTTTCATGGTGCATATACCAAGGCTGCCATTATGATCCCTGTTCTATTATGGAGTCAGTGGCCTAGAAGCACCAGACAGAAAAATGTCAGGAATTCTTAAGTTTAACAAGTGCCAATTGTCAAGCTTTTTTCTTAATCTCTGAAACCTGGCATTTATGAGTAAGGCTTCGAAAATGTTTTTACTTTTCTTTAAATGAGGCCATGAACTCCTTGACCCTGTGCAACCATAGCTGAATGGAGGGAGTAGCTTACAATCTGATCCAAAACAGATTTATCTAGATGCTACCAAAAATGTTAAACAATACCAATTTTTTTAAATACTTTAGGGAAAATGCATTAGGATGCAGCAAGAAAAGGGCTGGGCCATCCAGTATCTGGCAATCGGTAAATTTTTGTGTGATTATGACCCCCAAATTTTCAAAACTTGTGAACTTCAAATGAAGTATTATTATTGTTACTATTATCATTAGTTGCATTATCTTTGGCATTACTAAAAAAATGCAAAATATTTGTTTGCTTTTTCTCACTCATTATGTTTATTTCATTGGAATCTAAGACCAAACAAGAAATGATAGTCAAAGTCATTAAAAAAACAAAAATAGCAAATGTCCACATTTTTCTGTGGACCACCAAAATATTCTTGTGGACCACTGGTGCTGACCGCTGCACAAAAGAACTTTACAAAACTGTTTGTACACCTTTAAAGCAATGCCAAACTTGAGTATGGGTTTAGTTTCGCCTTAAAGGTAGGTGTACAAACAGAAATGCAAAGTCATCTATCTCTTTTCTACCACTGGCTGCTGCTATCATCTTTATTCTTATCTTTTTTTCTCTTTATGATCTTCGGTCATCTTGATTGGTCATACTGGAATTACTTAACCCTTGCGCAGGGGTGCAAGAATGTTTTCATTTCCAACACGTGCACAGGATTTCTGTGCATTCCTGGCAACCACTGTAGAGCAGTGCATGAACAGCCCAAAAACCAATTGACAGGTTTGGCAGGTAGGAAGTTATTGCAGAAACATTGCCTGTTCCTTTCTGACATTAGGGGAGTAAAAAAAGGGAATGATGATCTAAAGTGGAGTTTTTTGTTTTTTAATCACTCAGAAAATGCTAAATCGACTATTTCTGTGACATTTCAGCTTATATCCCCAGTGACTCATCAACAGACGAATGATAAGGCTGACTGTATGGAAAAAAAAAAAAAAAAAGACTGAAATCAAATGTGCTATGTCATCATACAAATGTCTTTCCTCCTAAAATATGAAGATTATAGTGCTGCATTGTCAGCAGCTTCCACATACTTTCATACTAACACCATATAAAATGCAAAAGTTCAAGTCAAGATCACACCAGCAGCCACTAAAATACAAAATGGCTTATGTGAAAGATTTTTTTACAGCAAACATTTCAGTAACATGGTGAAGATGTAAAATCATAATTTATAGGATATCTGAAAATTAAACTTCGTATTAAATTATTATCATTATACAAGATTTATATAGCGCCAACAAATTACGCAGCTACAAACAGTGACACAGGAGAAGGTGATGACCCTGCCCTGAAGAGCTTACAATCTAGGATGACATGAATTACTGCCTGGCATTTCCATGAAAGAAAACTGGCTGAACTGAAAAGCTATATTAGTATCATTCATTATCTGTGTCCTCCTAAAGATATTTTCCTTCACCTACCTTAGAGATGCAGGTGTATGTTAGAAGAAATCTCCTAAAAGTAAGCAAAATTGGAGTTTTAGACATGTGTCTTCACCGAATAAATTACTCTAAACATTTGTCCAGTGAAAACCCCAAAATTTTGAAATGATGACAATAGTTCCCCAAAAAAACACATCAAAGAGACTTTGAACACGCAATGGCAGTCTCATCCTCATGACACTTTAAAAAAAAATGATAGCTGCCTGGGTGTATCTGGCTACAGTAAGCTGTAAATAAAGGCCCAAACTGTTTGAATTCCTTATTTCCACATTAGTTCAAGGTCAAAATAAACAAACAATGAGAACAATTAAATGCGCAATTGCGCAGAAGCTTCAAGAAATAAAGACCGGTCACTGCTGCTTTATTTGTGTAGGGTAGGGATCCCAAACCCCCAGCCTGACTCGCGGTTCTGGCTGATAAACCCCCCAGCAGGGTCAGCAGGAAGACCCCGCTGGAGGGGGGCACACCGGCTAGAGCCATAGACCATGTCTCCTGTATGGGGCGGTGGGCGGGTTGTGTCTCTGGACTGGCTCAGACCTGCGATCGGAGAATGAGTGGGTTCTGGCATTATGACGTGACTCTGGGGGACGTTTCTTCCATGTTGACACATGACTCCTTGGGCATGTGCGGTCCAGAGTCCGGGCATTTAGTGTTCCAAAAGGTTGGCGACCACTGTTGTAGGGCGTTCAGTCTTGAATAAAACTCAGTTGGATTTTTGGAAGAAGGCTGTAGCAAGTCCCTCAAGAGCTCTGATCTCTGCACGATAATGCCACAGCTACTTTTACAAGGTTTTAAAAGCCATTTGGCATACAGAAAATTAATTTGCAGTTATTGATAAAATGATTATATAAATATAACTATATTCCCATGCTCATTAAATGTGTGTTGCTGGCAGAGCATAAAACATTTGCACAGAAACAAAAATTGTGCCGGGGATTGTGGCACATTTATCACTAATCAGATAAATATTTAGGATATCAATAGTCAACTGGAAATTAAAGCTTCTGACTGGTTTTCTACTCTTCTATGTAAAGTAAATATGTTGAGTTTAGGTACGCTTAAGCAGGCCTACATGTACGCTGTTGTTTTTAGAAACGAGTAGGAGTAACCAATCACCACACCTAAATACTTTAATTGGAAGGTGTTTGGTGTGCATTTAGCTTTTTATGTTTCAGAAAAGCTGTCACAGTGACATTTGTTTCACTATGTACTGCACACTGTTTTCTCATCAGATAGAACAGCCAAGAACAAAACTTCCTCCACCTGTTTCTAAGCTACACAACTAATGCACAATATACTCTGCACACAATGTATATTAGCACAATATTACAACAAAGTATGTTAAAAATTAAAGATTCCAGGAGTGCCAGTAAAGCTAGCAGCCACTTTGTCCCAGTTCATGTTCAAACAGGTTTACTAATTGACACTGTTGTTGCTTGTAGACCTGATCCTAAAGGAAAGAAAACACTGAAAGGTTTATACCTCCCACTATACAAGCAGCATTTATTGTTTCAGGTTACACAATAGTATTCATTACATATCTATATATACTGATTTTCTTTTTTTGAAGTCACAGGACAGTAGGACAAGATAAGAACTTTGCTGCAATTGAACATTGAGAATATTTACGGCTACATTTCCTGAGGTGGAAACAGGAACAGTCTACCATTCACTCCTTACATATCCACTTAGTCATTTAGGGTGTTTGAATCATAGCAACAAGATCAGGTTCTTCCTATACTTCAACGTTTCTCAAACAAAATACTGTATATAAAAAAGGTATATCCTTTAAAGATCAGTGAATTCATTTTAAATCGAAGACAACTTGCCAAAGTTAAACTATGGGTTGTGTTGTGCTTTAATGATAGGAAATGTTCAGGTGCAATTTTAGGCGGGCTAAAAGCAATGCTTGGTAATGTATTAAATTGTGGTAATGTGTAATTAACTAAAGCAACAACATGTGAATGAGATCTAAAAGAGAAATAAAATTTAAATGAAGGCCCCTTATCTACCATCTTCAGCAAGTAAATCGAAAGCAGTACCTGTGTAGGACACACTGCACGGCCGGCGAGGAAGCGCTAGGACAAAGAGGAATCCTAGGACAACGCAGGACTGGATCACAACAAGGACCAGCGCCATCGAGGAATCTGCCGATGTGTTATTTTTTGTTTTTAGTTTACTTCTGCTTTAATTCTGTTGTTCAGACTGCAACAACAAGTACTTTCCTGCTATTAAATCAGAATATAGTTGATGTAGTTCATGTACTGTGAATAAGTTCTGAAGTTTTTCCTAGTAGGATACAGATAGAAGGAGAATAGTAATTTCTCTGAAAATATTTTTTTTGAAATAAAGATAAGCAATGAAAAAGGATTCTGAGAGCACATTTTGCCACAATTAAATGCTTGGTATGATTTAAATATGTTAGTTTTTCTGTTTTAACATGTCCTTTTCAGTCTAGAATACATTTAACATTTGGCAAGCTGGCTCGGATTTTATCTCGAACCTGAAGGTATACCACTTATAGCAGGATGCCACTTCATCTGGGTTTAGACTCACACATCTACACACAAAGATGTATTCCAGATTGTAGTACAAACATCTCTCATGAACAGAATTTTTTTCTTGATTGATAACCCCTTAAAATTGTAATATAAATAAAATGATTGAATTCAGCCAAATAGCAACATTACTATATATCTCTACTAACTAAATTTTCAATAGCACACGAACTAAATCAAAATTTTGAAGCAGAAATGCCTACTACCAAAAGATGTCCAACTTGTACCGAATGCATACAACTGGTGTAACATTGCTATCCATGTAATAATTACCTATTAGGTACTGCAAATGAAAAGTGCCCCATAGAAAAAATGGCATCTTGCCTTAAAGCAACTTAGTGTGCTTTCCACTGCAAACTATAGGTAATTTTCATTGAATCACGTGTATACCCCCCTCCTACTGGGTGCTACTTCCCCCACCTCCTAGATTGTAAGCTCTTCGGGGAAGGGTCCTCTACTTCTCCTGTGTCACTGTCTGTATCTGTCTGACATTTGCAAACCCTTTTTAGTGTACAGCGTTGCGTAATATGTTGGCGCCATATAAATCCTGTTTATTATTATTATTATTATTGTGACCAGCATGACCAGGTCACATTTACCAGCATTTTAAGGAGCCACAAGTCTGGCATGAGTATATATCTGCTGTGCCAAGTATGTACCTTATGGTTCTTCCTCCCCACACAAACTTGCACTTATTTAAAGCGGAACTAAACTAAAAAAAAGACACTAACCTTTAATCCCGCCGATCCCTCGATGGCACTGGACATTACTTCAATCCGGTTAAACTAACCCTTAAATGCCTATATTTGATCTTGTCAGCTGGTGTAGAACTGTGCACTTGCTCTAGGCTTAACGGAAATGTGGTTTACTTAAATAATTTCATTGTTGGACAGCTTTTTCATATTGGCCTACAAAGAATCAGTGCACATGAGAGAAATAACATGCCAGCTAAGGACAGGCACATGGTTCGTGAGCTGGTTCTCTCACCTATCAAAGGTAAGTACAAGAGGGTAAATTTGGATACAATAAACGGTTTTTATTAATATTAACCCTTTAGTTTTTAGCAATTTTTTTGTCACTACCTAAAAAAAAAAAAAAAAAACAGCTCAGCAGTGTAAAACATTAAAGTGGCTTTAGGCTGAAATACTCTCCGGAACAGAAGTTCTGATGGGGCCAGGCCATTAAGGTTCCTCTGAACGTGTTATCGTGCCAGCCTATGATCCCAGTACTCCTTGAGAGAGTGAATTGTAAATGTTATGTCACATTCTGTGTATGAGCATTGACAAGCACCATCAGAGGAGAGGAGGAAGGATTCATGACATCTAAATCTTCCAAACATACCTACGGCTCCCTATTATGGAGCTTACATAAACCACTGCTTTATTTTAATTAACAAAAAACAAATCAAAAAGCATTTTAACATCACTTTCTCCTCTCTAAGCTCTGATCTCCTTAGCACCTGTGGGCTTTTGCAGATATTCATGGTAATAGCATGAGAACGGACTTAGGCTACATAGGCTACGTACACATGTGCAAAGGTTATCGTCCGATAATTGGCTAAGGGCGTGTGTACAGCGCTCTTCATCCATCATCTGAACGACCCTCCTGGTGGATTCATGGATGACAAACGAGGAACAATTGTAATGAAAGTGAAGGGGAGAGAGCACAGTGAGGTGCTGCTCCATCCTTCTCCCCCCTTCATAGAGCAGGACGGTGCCGTATGTACAGCGATTGTTCATGCATCGTTCAGTCGTTTGTCATTAGAAAGGATTGTGAATTTTTGCGCGTGTGTATGTAGCCGTAATGCTTGGTGTTACACGACAGCCCTAAATGACCACCACAGATGACACCAGGAAAAAAGATTGAAAACTTAGGCAGCAAATGCACTAAAATGCAGACTGTAGACAGTGCAAAGGGAGAGGAGAGGGATGGATGACTACTTCAGTCTAGGACTCCCATCAGGTGCAAACAGAAGAAAAGAAGAGACTCATTGCTGATCTCTAATAGGGACACCTGTACCTGGACCAACCACCCAAAATAAAAATGTTATTTACTCGGAGAGATTTCATCTCACTTCCTCTTGTGCTTTTAAGTCTGGAAATAAATAGAAATCTTCCGGGCAGGACACAGATAGCAACTCAATGTCTTTTTATATTGTGAAGACTAAAGGTGCGTACACACTTTCAATTTTTATCGTTCCAATCGAACGACGAACGATCGATTGGGCAAAAAATCGTTCGTAAAAAAGTAACCAACGATAATAATTGGAAGTGTGTACGTAGCTTAAGGCTAAGACTAAGTACACACGTGCAACAATTGTCATTGAAATTGATATTAACTGATCCTTTCCAACCACAAATGACAGCACGATGCATGAACGAGCACTGTACAGTGCCGTTCTGCTCTAAAGAGAGGAGAGGGGGTGAAGGATGGAGCGGCACCCCGCTGTGCTCTCTCTCGCCTTTCACTTCCATTACAATCGTTTGTCATCCATCATTCATGGATGTGCCAGGATGGTCATTCAGACATCGAGCCCTGTACATGCAAGATTCTCATCCGATTTATTCCCTGAGACGCATATCAAATGAGAACTATTGCACATGTGTACCCAGCCTTAAACAGAAGGCGCTAAGAGCCAGAAAGGTTAGCTGGAATGCCCAAAACTCTCAGGGGAGTAGACAGGTTGGAGATGGTGACCTTGATTTTGGAAGCATCCAGGACACATCTGAAAAAGCAGATGTTAACTCCCAGGTGCACCTAAATCCAAAATGCCCTTTTAAAAGCAAAATTAATCTTTCTCGAGTTTCTTTTATATAGGAGAACCCTTGAAATAACTTTGTTTTTTAGAGAACCCCTACTGTATCCACAGCTCACATGGCAGTCAGTAGGAAGAATGTCTTTCATACTACCGGCAATTGGGTATCACCCAAAATAGATCCTTAACAGTCACTTAAAGCTAACCTATAACCATATTTTTAACATATATAAAGGAGCTAGCCAATCTGTTTTTATATAGTAAAAATGTGTTTTGTTTCATTTTACATTTGGGGAGAACCCCTTCCATCCTTACTCTTGTTAAAGCGTACCTAAACTCAAAATTTGCACTATAAGGTAGACAACCCTTTTATGTAAGGTTTTTAAGTGCAACATGTAAAAAAAAAAAAAAAGAAAAAAGGAAGTGTGCAGCACCGTTCCCTTCATTTTCAATCGCCTAGGCGATTGAGAAGGAATGGGAGCACAGAGCCTCCCAAAACACCTACGTCAAGCATGCCAGGAGGCTCTCGGCTGCTCCTTCTCCGTATGCCCAGGATGCTTGGGAGCCCTTTCGCCAATAGGGAAAGAAATTGGCAATCTCATGCATGTGCAGTGGGATTGGCAAGTTTTTTCCCCATCCACGTCCCCCGATCTCGTGCCTGCATTGGTTGATGTAGGAAGAACCTGCAAGAATAGAGAGAAGAGGGGCACATGGGCCTGAAGACAGACAGACCAGGACGACAAACCCCCCCATGGTTCTGCAGGATTGAAGGTGAGTAGATTTTTTTTTTTTGTTTTGGGTTGTTTTTGGGTTTACTTCCTCTTCAAGGTAAAAAATGAAGTGGGAAACCCACAGCCTCCTGAGATATATACATCACATTTCCAGAAGGCTGCTCCTTCTGTATATGCCCAAGATTTAACATGCATCATAACAGCCTTTCCTAGACTACATACACATGTGCAATAGTTCTCGTCTTAGGGCTAATATCAGATGAGAATGTGGCGTGTGTACAGTGCTAGTTGTTGGAATGACCATCCTGGCGGATCGACAGACAACAATGATTGTAATGAAAGTAGAGGGGGATAGCACATCGGGGTGCTGCTCCATCGTTCTCCCCCTCCCCTTTCCATAGAGCAGAACGGTGCTGTATGTACAGCTCTCATTCATGCATCCTTCCGTCATTTTTCATTGGAAAGGATTGTGAAAGATCCTTTCCAACAATTACTGCAGGTTTGGCCCTATTTACACTTTCAGGAAGATACATCAGCCAATCTCACACCTGCACAGTATGATATGGGGCGATGTGTGAAGAAACCCAAAAAAAGGAGATGGTGGCGCCTGACGCTAAGCACCGCAGAGGAAAGCAAAGCAAGTGCAGGACTTGCTAGGCTTGGTATGTGGATAGCTTGTCACTGGGAAATGCAAGTGATCTAAACTCAACCTTTCTCCTTCACATAGAAGGGTAAACAACCCTTTCAAATAAAGTAAAAATGTTGCTGCACAGCCCCGCCCTGCTCCCACCATAGCGATCAATGGGAGTGCAGAGCCTCCCGGGATATAATCGAACTGCTCCTTCTACACATGCCCCAATCTCAGGCATGCGCAGAAGGGGCATTTTTTCTATTAAAGGGAAAGCGCTGCCAATCTCACGCATGTGCAGTGAGATCTGCTCCCCCCCCTTGACGCCTATAAAGTGCAAGATTGGGATGAAGCAAGAAGACGGAAGATGGCAGCGCCCGGTGCTTCCTGTGCGCCGGGACAACTCGGGACCGGATTGCAGGAAGGACCAGGGATCGAGCCCGATTAACAGGAACTGTAATTTTATTTTTGCTTTTAAATTGCTCAAGGAATCCCTGAATGACAAACACTGCTTTAAAAACTTATTAAAGGGTTAATTAAATAAAATGCCATGCCAGTACAATATATATTACATATCTTCCTTCCAAGTCTGTCCTTTGGGTACAAGCCAGGGAAATTGTCACTGTGTTGAGGCACCCCAGGGGTAAACAATACAAAGTTACCCCCCTAGGGGTGACAAATCCCCAGCACAAGCACAATGCAGCTTGCACAGAGCCCCCTCGGTACATACAATGCATACGGAGCCCATAGCACTTCCATGACACGGCAATTCATAGCAAATACCCCACCAAGCTGAATGTGTGAATCAGCACGCCGACTACCACCCCCGGTGTCCGTGATTCGCCCTCCCCCCGGTACCCCTTTGCTCACACGATTAACTCGGGCCCGTTCTCCGCCCTCTGGTTCCGCCGAACTCCTTGTCAGCCGCAACCTCCAAGACGCGACAGAGTGCGCATGCGTGGGGGCAGAACGGAGAGGACTCATTACGCCTGCGCCGGACAGTCTCCGGGTTTGACCAATAGACTCCTGAGAACTAGCTTCTCTGAGCATGCTCAGTAAGCTGTGTTTGCTGGGAAAATCACACCCCTTGTATACAGCGGAAATCCTGAGAGATATAGTGCGTGACCCGGAAATAGAACTTTGTGTCACTGCCTATGTATATAACGTTCACATTGTTATTTGCTTAGGTTTCCAATTATTAAAATAATAAGGTAGATGGAAAAGCTAGCCATACCTAGCTCCTAAATCACTCAGGGCATAACTATATAAATGTATTAGATTGCAAGCTCTTCGGGACAGGGTCCTCTCCTTCTGTGTCACTGTCTGTATTTGTCTATCATTTGCAACTCCTATAAAATGTACAGCACTGCATTATATGTTGGCGCTAAATAAATCCTGTTTAATAATAAAATATTTATATAAATACCAGCTCTGTCATTTGCAACCCCTATTTAATGTACAGCGCTGCGTCGCATGTTGGTGCTATAAAAATCCTGTTTAATAATAAAATATATTAATACCAGCTCTGTCATTTGCAACTCCTTTTTATTGCACAGCGCTGTGTAATATATTGGCGCTATATAAATCCTATTGATTAATAAAATTATATAAATATTTGGAATTATTCACACATCCGCACTGCTGCGTGGTGCAATAAAGCACAGCATGTTGTTTCCAAATGTCGCCCCAATGTATTAAAGCCGAACCAAAACACCCACCTGTCTATGTTCTTTCACGGACATCACCATCTCCTTCCTTGTTTAGATATTTGGCCATCTTGAATAGCTTGGGCTGGGATGATGTAAATCATGCATAGGAGCAGCATTCAGTCGTAGCAACCGTAGAAGAAGCCGGCATGTGGCAACCAGTGCTGAACTGCGCATGCATGGCTCAGTGTTTTGTTCTTGTTTGTTTTTTTTTTTTGTTTTTTTGCAGTGATCAGGCAAGTGAGTACGTTTTCTTTTGGGGTATTTTTTTTTTTTTTTTGTAGAAGGGACACTGCCTGTCCCATTCTTCAATCAAGCCCTGCCTGATCACACATTTTTAAAGTGAAGCATTAGTTCCGCTTCAAACCAGACCTATCACCACATTTTTACATTAAAGAGTGACTATCCCTTTTATGTAACACAAAAAAAGTTTTTTTTTTTTTCAGGGAGGACCTTTTCTTCTATAGGGCTGAATAGGAAACCTGCAGCCTTCTTAAAATGCATATGTCACATATACCAGGAGGCTTTAGGCTTCCCCTTTCGCCTATGCCTGAGAGCGGGCATGCGTCACAGAGCCGTGGTCACCAACCTTTTGGACCTCAAGGATCACCTAATTTATCATTTTAAATCCGGTTGTGTGTAGCAGAAGTGAGTGCGCAGGTTCAGGTCTAGAATCCAGACCGTGCATGCGCGGGGAGCCGTGTGTCACTCAAAGGGGAAGAAACCCCAGAGTGATGTCATGACACCAGAACCTACCCACTCTTCTATCGCAGGCTCAGATCTGCTTGCTAAACATCCTGGGGGGACAGTATCGCAGGGCTGTGGACACAACAAAAGTTGTGTTTATATGGGGTACAGGGTCAGCAGGGTCAGGAGAAGGAGGAGGGTAATGGAGAGTGAATGAATTAATAGGTTTGTGGAAGGATTCAGGGTTTTTCACCACTAAATCTTTAGTAACTAAAGTGAAAACGGCCAAAAAAAAAAACACTTACCTTCAATCCCGTAGTGCAGTTCAATCCTTCCGGTGTCCTGCATGGGGTCCCGCGTTGTCCCAACATTCAAACTGGAGCCAGGAGCCGCCATATTCTGCTCTTCTTCCTGGTCCTTCATCCTACGTCACCCAACCCAGGTACAAAATCGGTTTACAAAGGTACGCTTTAAGGCAACTTCACTAAAAGCAATCTACCACAATACATCAGAACACACTACCATATATTGTGATCCTCTGTGTCAGAAAAAAATGTGCATGTAAATTTTTTTCTGATGCATTGAAAGCTTAAATATTTAAATTTATTGGAACATATGTTAACATGGCTGGAAGAAAGGAGCATGTGGCAATATGTGAGATTGGAGATATCTCTGATTGGAGAATTGTATTGTTGAAATTAATCAGAAATACCAAGAAAAACACCACACACCTTGAGAAGCTAATTAAGTATTTATAAATCTTCCTCCCTTTGCTCAAAACACAACTCTGTGTATAGAAAGGGTGCAGGAAAGATGAGAGTACCCACCTCACTATCTCTTGTAGAACACTTATGTGTTGGCATTGTAAAGCATGATCATAGAAAGACTTAACCATTGGTGAAAAAGGTGTTTTTGAATGGCATTTCTGAATAAAAAAGAGATTTGAAAATCCTTTAAATTTCTTCTTCTGATGAAGCCAAGCAGGTGTAACACATCAAGAACAGGGAGACTGATATTGACACAAATTTAATAAGACTAAAGCTACGTACACACATCAGATTTTTATCGCCCGATAAACGGCATCGGCCAATTATCGGGCGAAAATCTGCCGTGTGTACAGTCGGTGTCGTCCATCGTCCGGACGACCCGGATCCACGGACGATGAACGACAGCCGATCCTAATGAAAGGGAAGGGGAGAGCGCGCAGCAGGGTGCTGCTCCGTCGCTCTCCCCCTCCCCTCTCCATAGAGCATGAACGGTGGTGTATGTACAGCACCGTTCATGCATCGTGCACTCCCTTGTCGTTGGAAAGGATCGTGAAAGATCCTTTCCAACGACAAAAATTGCAAGTGTGTATGCAGCTTTAGGATTCATAGGAAGACATTGTGTAGCAGATAATTGAAACATTGATTGTATAGATGCAAGGATAAAGTACCAAAAATCCCCATATACAAACATTGTTGTATTTGTGGTTAAAACATATGTTAACATTTTATATAACATTCACTGACCATACCTACCAACTTGAGAAAGTTGAGAGAAAGGATCCCAAAAGAAGGGCATGGTTTACAGCAGAACCAAACCAAGCAATGTCCCTTCTGCAATAAAACAAATGTATCTGGCTGTTCACAATTTTTTATAATGTACACTGAGCTCCACATTTGCAACTTAGTGTAAAGTTACATCATTTTGACCTGGCAAATCAAAATAGCCAAAGATCCGAAATACAGAAGACGACTGAGTGATGACGTAAAAAGTAAAAAAAAAAAAAACTGTGAACAGGCAGGTACATTTAATTTATTGAAGAGTCACAGCCTATTTTATCCTGCAAAATAACATACCTGCTTGCATTTTCTTTTTTTATTTTATTTTTATTTTTACTTTAGTTCTGCTTTAGGGAGTATGGTCATGACTATAGACTTTGTACAGCACTGCATAATATGATGGCGCTATATAAATACTGTCTAATAATAATATTATTATTAAATAGAGTGTTGTGTGTGTCTAGAAAGGATCAAAACAAAAAAGTATTATAATATAGAGTGTTAACACCTGGTATGAGCCTTCCTTAAATAACAACTTTATTTCTTGCAGCCTGCACAGCAATGAGCAACTTGTGAGAAAACAAACACTTTGGTCTGGACAATGTGACATACAACATAACATATAGAGTTAATTAGTCAGGTCAAAGTAATGAACCACACAGCAGACAGAATTCATATAGTGTACATTGAGCACAGAAAACAGCAGTAAGAAGTATGTGGGTGCAGGCAGGAGTCAGTAGCCAGTGAAAAGAAAAAACATGGCTGCTGTTAGATTTTGTTCTAGAAAGGATTCCTTGATGTTGTAAGGCGAACAATAGGGGTGGGTGGGGGAAATTCTGGAGTCCATCAGAGGGTAGGGGACACAATGGTGTGCAATGTGAGGGAAATAATAGGACCCAGAAAGACTTTGGAATGCACAATGGTGCCCAGCAGGGAATGGGGAGGAACAGCAGTATCCAGCTGGGATTTGAAGAAAATGGGGGGGGAAACAAATAGAACCCAGCTGGAGAAACAAAAGTGGCCAGCAGAGAATGGAGGAGAACAAGAGTGTTCAGCTTAGAATGTATGAGGGTAATAGTGTTCAGTGGGGGGAACAAAAATGCCTAGTAAGGGAATAGGAGAAAAGTAATGTCCAGCGGTAGGTGACCTGGACACTGCTGTTGTGGGTAAAATGTATACGATATTAAGTCTATAATATGTAGTATTTATTACTTAATACTTTTAAATGGACACCAACACTGCAACTTTCCTCAGTGGAATACATTATTTGCACCAGCTAGTTTAAATTGAACCAAACACCTTCATTCAGAATCATTTTGCAATAGACATGGTTAAAAAAAACAGCTCTATATTAAAAAGAGAGAAACATATAAATGTGATGATCCTTGAAACGTACATTGATCACCCAGAGGAGAATTTTGTTTTAACAAAACTGTAGTTTTGCATCAACTTCTGGCATTCTGCATAACTGGGCCTGTTGTTAGAGTAGTAACACTTGTATCAGCTTGTATCATCTGAGGTTCCACTATGATCTGACATTTTGCAAATGGATCTACTAGTTCTAAAGACCAATGGGTTTCACTAGCTCTAGGTAGCTAGTCAGAGTAATCTACACTTGCTACTACAATTTACAGCTGCCGGCATGTGAGCACTTCTGGGTGCAAGATAGAAAGCTTGGTGAGTATTTTTTTTGTTCAATATAGCAAAAGTTTAATATAAAAACGTAGGATTTAAAATCCAGGGATGTCTGGGGGAGATGGGTGCAGCTCCTTCTACTGATGTTTCACTCTGGGCCTCAGGTGACGGTAAATGAACGTTTTGTCCCTTTCCGTGGAAAATGCTCCTTCCGGCAATACATGCCCAGTAAGCCAGGAAAATATGGAATAAAAATCTGGACAGCCTGTGATGTAAAAACAAGATATGTGTGGAATCTACAGATTTACACCTGCAAGTGGCATCCCAGAGAAAAACCAAGGAAATTGTGTAGTTCTCGATTTGACTACTGGACTGCGGAGTCACAATATCACGTCTGACAGTTTTTTTTTACCAGCTATGACCTTGGACAAGAACTTCTCAGGAGGAAACTTGCCAACCAAAATAATGCAGGTGAAGGGCAGGGCTCCATTTTTTTCAAAATTTGCATTTACAGACACCACTACTGTTTTTTCATATTGCCCAAAAAAAAACCGGAGTGTGATACTTAGGTTTACTTTTCACAAAGATGCAGCTGTGTAATCAAGAACTGACAGAAAGCCCATACTTATCCTGGATTACAATAAAAACAAAAGAGGAGTGGACAACCTGGACAAGTTGATTGCCACCTACACTTGTCAGTGAATGACCAGGAGATGGCCAATGGTTGTATTTTATAACATCTTAGATGTGTCTGCGTACAATGCCTTTGTGTTGTGGACCCACATCCACCTGGGGTGCAACTCAACCAAAAATAACAAGGGGAGAATGTGTTTTGAAGAGCTAGGAATTTCCCTTGTCAAGGTGCACATTGAGCACAGGAAACCTTTGTCAGACAGCTGCAGATTCAACTCCACTAAATCTACCTGATTCTAAAAGAAAGAGGTGTCTGATCTACCCTAGCAATAAGGACAGGAAGACAAACACATTGTGCTTCCACTGAAAACATATTTATGCAAAGAACACACTAAAAGTTTCACTTTTTGTCACACACGCTTCTAAACACACACAGACATGCATGTTCTTGCACAAAGAATTTCTATTGTTTTGACTTGCTTGATTGGTTGTGGTTGTTTGGTAAACTTAGCAAATCTACATTTTGTATTAATACTTGTTCTGCTTTTCCATTTTTGAAAGAATAACAAATATTTAAGAGATGTGTTTTAATACCTCTCAGTAATAGTCTGGTAACATAACAACCTTTTATTTACTTATAAAATTCTCTTGGGGTTCATTTTACCATTTTTTTAAATTAAAAACAAGAGGTATGCTACCAAAGAAAGACCAAGGGGGTCACACCAAAAATATTTAAACCAATTTTTTCATGGATAAGGAAGTTAACAAGGTAACCAAGAACTAAGGAATAAATTGGATGAAAAATAATAGTTTTGAAGGTATTTTATGGCTGATTTAAGACACGGTTCAAAACCTACCAGTTAACATCATGCATAGTAATAGTAAGCTAGGTATATAGGAAGGTTAAAGATCCCCCCACTCCCACCCGTCATTAACCTATGCCTAATCAAGATTAACATAATTAGGTAAACTTAATAATTGAACAAAAAACAATATGAGTACAGGAGTTGATTGTATCTCAATCTTCAATCAACTATCTTTATTGGCAAAATAAAGTGACAGTCCAAAGAAATTCAAAGATTAGAGTCTTATGGTTGAAATAAATACCTTTATACTCAACTTCAAACTTTTGTGAATTGAGCCCATTGATACACTTGCATTAATGTATACCTAACCATATAACCATATATGTTAGTGTGTATTTTTTTAGCATACTTTTAAAAAGAAAACACCTCCAAAACCCAACCAGCTTCTTTTATTTTGGCTCTTGCTCTTTCCTTCCTGATACTAAGTAGGTGCATGCTTGCAATGAAAAGTAAAGCATAAAAAATACATTTAGTTTTCTAAATGTAACTATTGAACTTAAAAGACTATTTAAAAGACTATAGCTCCTCTTAAAGATAATATTGGCTATTTTTCAGGGTGTTCCTTGAAGAACTGTAGGGACTTTGCTAACATAAGCTAAATTATGGGCTAATTATATTATAATAATTATATATATATATATATATATATATATATATATATATATATATATAATATAATAATATATAATTAAAAGCTAATAATTATCAAGAATATTTATTGAGACCTAAACAGCGGCCTACTTAGGTGAGGGAAACCTCACCTTTCCCATAAGCTGAGGTCCGATAAGTTAATACTGAATATATATCATAACAAATAATTTTCCTTCTGCAAGTCCAAAAAACTGGCTATTTTGCATACATAGGTTTCACAATGTAAAGGGACTGACCCCTTTGGGTCAGAAAATGGTGATGAACTAGTAAAATATTTCAAAGTATCCCAGGTTTTTTTCAAGATCATTTATTTTAGTCTTCCGAATCTACACACATATTTTCGTCAATTCTCATACCACAGATTGCAAAATTTTAATTTGCATTTTTTAATGTGCACTGTCATGTAGGGCTATTAAAGTGTGTGTGCATAGCCATAACATATTTTTTTTTCAAATGCTAGATTATTGTTTTCAGTTTATTTTTCTGCTGTCTATGTCCCATTTTGTTTGCTTGACATGCTGATACACAACCATTACATAACCTGTGAAGAAGGGGAATGGGCTGTGATGCACACTTTTCTGTGCAGAGAAAGAAGTATGCCTTATGATTTATTGCATTAACAGTCCTCAGTGCTGGGATTCATTCCAACCTCCTGGAAATTACTGCAAGAAACAGTTCATTCTGATGCTTGGGTCTCTTGGCTTTTATGATTTTAGTTACCTGTGTGCTCTGCAGAGGCTTTTGGTGCATGATAATCACAGAAAATAAGGGCTTGTTAATGTTACAGCATAGCTTAGGGGTTAGGTTTGGTCAGTGCAAGGATTAGAAAAGTTAGAGAGTAGGTAACTGTTAAGGGTTTCGAAATCGCTATTACTCACTAAACTGTCTTTTGTGTATCTTAAGCCTTAAGGCCTCAAATACTAGAGAAAATAGTTTAAATGGTTTACATCCTTGTGGCAAATGTCAGAACAATCAAAATTTTTTCCCAGCTAGTTGCAGGCCCACTATTGATAATCCTACTAAGTGTCAGGGCCAACAGTGATAAACTCCAGCATGTGTCAAGGCGAGCAATAGCAATACTATTTAGCAGTTATCAGGGCTAGCAATAAAAAATCAATGATAACCCCTAGGGTGCTAAAAATGTTTTTGTTTGTTCAACCCCCCTCTTTCTTCCTTGCTCCTGAGCTTCTTGTCTTTGGTGCTCATCAACTCTTAGTGAAAGCAAAGGGACAGTGCCATGGCTGACTTTTTCCTGGCTAATGACTCGATTCTATTGGTTCCACACAGGCTATAGGCTCCGGCAGTGCTTAGTTGCCTGCTGAACTTCACAGATACACATGGTAGGGGTTCTGTCTTGACATAACCCTGTTGACCCAAATTGAACACTTAAGTCCTATGGGGCAGTTGGGTGCTGGGAAAGCACAACTTGAATCCCAAGACTGAACAGGGACTATAAGTAAATATAGGTGAAGCCTGAAGTATTGGATGGGAGTCTGATGTCCCATGCAATTGGATTTACCAAAGTTTAGATAAGTTTCAGATTCCATTCCAGAATAGGTGCAATATAAACAAAGTAAATTTGTTATTGTGATACATTAGGAGTCCTTTATTTGGCATTCTGTAATTTCAGGAAATAATATTTAGGGAAATCTAAGAAACCTTTTAAAAGACAAATTCACAAAATTTGTGCAACATTGAAAGTGGAAGATTAGGTACCCCTTTGAATTATCATATGGGAACACAGCATAACTTTAAATTGATTAATTAAATTTTATTGCTTTGGAATATTGAATTTTGACAAGAAACTTTTCCAATTGGAAACAAAGTGGAACTTTAAATTAGAAGCAGTTAAATTCCCCAGATTAAATGTGTTAGCCCTGCGGGTCCTGCCGGCGCCGCTGCTCCTAATTGCAGGCACGGGCGCCGGGTCCTATCTTTTAGTTAGAGTAACCCCAGTACCTGTGTTCCATGCCAGAGTTTCCTTCCTGCTGGAGACTTGCACTGGTGTTTGAGCTGGCGTGGGTGTGTCTCTCTTCATCTATGAGGCAACCCATACAAGCCCTCTGTTTCTACAGCCTATGGCTGGATCTCTGCTAGTATTTAAAGGCACTTCCTACTACAGGAAGTTGCCTGAGCAATCTCAAGGTTTTAGCTTGTCTAAACTCCTAGTGCAAATGTGCTTCCTCTGTCTGCTTTGCTGTGTACCGGACCTTGTTTACTAACCCTTGGACTTTGCCTGATTGCCGCCTGACCCTGACCTCGGATTATGTTTTTAGACTGTTGCCTGATTACCGCCTGACCCTGACCTCGGATCCTGTCTTTGGACTTTGTCTGATTGCCACCTCCCTCTTGGCCATGCAAGCCCCGTCGGTGCTTGCACCGAGTACCCTGACGCCTCTGGTCAGCTGCCACTGACCCGGGGATCGCTCTGGAGTGGCACCTGGCAGCTACCCTGCGGCCCAAGCCTATCTTCACCATTAGAGGCTCCAGTGAAGACCAGGTAGCGGCTTAGTTACGCCCGTCCAGAGCATACCCAGTCAGTGGCACAGTGGGTCCACACCCGTGTGCATTACAAAATGTATGTGTGAGTTTTAAATCTTTTTTCTAAGGTTTTTTTTTTTGTCTGTTAAAAAATATACATACATAAAAATTTTTGGGGCTAAAATTTGTTAATATGAAGGTTTATGTGATTATAGACACATTGAACAGTGTTTCCCTTGATGAAGCAATTTGTCCTAAATGTGTTGAGAAGCACATGTTGAATTGATGAACAAAAATGTGAAACAATGGTCATGTAGGCTTGGTGTGGTTTTATATTGTTCAATACAGTACATATTTGTGATTTTATTTTTGTACCAAAAAACTCCCATTAATTCTGTTTGCAGTGTGAAGCTGTTTTTTACAAGAAGTGTACAGAGTATAAATTTGTACAAAGGAGCATAGACAAGGTTAACAGAGCCAGTGCCCTGGCATTGATCTATTACCTGTGAGTGTCAAATATGGAGTGATTGATTGTCAAGACACTGTCTATTGGGGCTTTCGATCAACTGTGGCTAGATTCATTATGTTGATCAATCTATAGACTGAAGGATATCCAAGGTGACCAAGTTGTGTTTCTAACCTGTACACTTGTGTACAGTGTTTTAGGACTTCTGGTTGATCAAATAAAAATTGGAATATTGTTCTGATTAGTTTTTTTAAGCACAAAAGTGGCAGTGGATCTGTTTGGGTGTTATCAGCTTGTTCTCAGTATCTTTTTCTCCCCTTTTTTCTCCCCTCCCCTTCCCCCAAGTTTTCAACCATTTCCATAGCATGTGTGACAGAGTGTCCCTAAAATGTCAAGGAATGTGTTAGAATAGCTCCAGGGAAATGAAGGTGATAGTATTTGTGGGAGGTTTTTAGAAGGAAAAAACAGGGACATTAGGGCCCTGGAGCTGGCCAAGGGACTGAAAGGGTGGCTTCCTTGGTCCAACCCTGATTTGGGATATATCTACCTGCAGGTGCAAGGGGAGGGAAATGATCAGCAGGAGGCTGAGAGAGAGCCAGAGGGTTCCAGGCTGAGAGAGAGCCAGAGGGTTCCAGGCTGAGAGAGAGACAGAGGGTTCCAGGCTGAGAGAGAGACAGAAGGTTCCAGGAAGCCTGAGGCCAAACAGTACTACAAAATTGTGAATTAACAGTACTGATATAGTGTATGTGTTAAGAAGAGAGGACACCTAAGTGAGGTAGCCAGAGGCCCAGCTGGGCTACTGTTTATTGATCTGTTGTGAAGTGCTGGAGAGGGCACTGTAACACTTACATAAACAAATTAAAACTGTTATTTTGGACTTTTGGAGTCTGCTGCCTTTGATCTGCCCTGTAAGCATCCTGTTACAATGAGCAACCCCCAGTAATATACCACACATGTCTGCAAACTTCAGAATTGCATATATTCAGATGATGAGTTCTGTTTTATCCAGGTTGAGTTTCAGAAATCTGTCAGACATCCATGACAAGATGACTGACAGGCAGCATGAGACCTTATCCAGGACTGATGGAGACAGGTCAGGGGTGGACAGATAAATTTGAGTGTCATCAGCATACAGATGGTACTGTATGCCAAAGGAGGATATGAGACTACCAAGAGAGGAGGTGTACAGAGAAAAGAGAACCGGTCCAAGGACTGAACCTTTGGGGAACACCAACAGGGAGGAGAGTGGGTGAGGAGGAGTTACCATTGAAAGAAACTTGAAAGAAGCGGTCAGACAGGTAGGAAGCAAACCAAGAGAGAGCGGTGTCACTGATACCAATGTAGCACATGATTTGTATTAGAAGGGGGTGATCAACAGTCAAATGCAGAGGAAAGATCTAAGAGAAGGAGGAGGGAAAAGTTGCCATGAGCTCTGAGGAGGTCATTGGTCACTTTTTAAGGGCTGTTTTGGTGGAATAGGAAGCTCGAAAGCCAAACTGGAGATGGTCAAGGAGAGTTGGTGTTCAGGTAATTGTTGAGTCTTTTATAGACAAGGCACTCAAGAAGTTTGGAAACATATGGGAGAAGGGAGATAGAATGGTAACTAGACGGTAAGGAGAAGTCTAGTGAGGGTTTCTTCAGGATAGGGAGAATTATGGCATGTTTGAAAGAGATAAGGTAGATACCAGTAGCGAGGGAAAAGTTGAATCGTTCAGTTAGGGTGGGGCCCAGGATGGAGGAGTGAGCTCGAAGAAGATCATAGGGAATTAGGTCAAGTGGACATTTAGTAAATGGAGATGATGAGAAAAGAAAGGGGACTTTATCCACAGTAACAGAGCTGAGGGAGGCCAGTGATGACATACAGGTAGAAGGGGGGATGGTTGGACTAGCACGGTGAGCAAAGACATCATTTCTGATTTTGTCAATTTTATCTCTAAAGTAGGTGACTATGAAACCTTATCCACGACTGAGGGAGACAGGTCAGGGGTGGACAGATAGATGTGTGTGTCTTCAGAATACAGATGGTACTGTAAACCAAAGGAGCAAATGAGACTACCAAGTGAAGAGATGTACAGAGAAAAGAGAACCGGTCCAAGGACTGACCTTTGGGGAACACCAACAGGGAGGAGAGTAGGAGAGGAGGAAATACTATTGAAAGAAACTTGAAAGGAGCGGTCAGACAGGTAGGAAATAAACCATAAATAATACAGTATTGGGTAGTGCATAAATCCAATTATTCATAATTAAAGTGACAAAAAGTTACATTATTTATAGTAAAGAAAGTGAAATGACTCTTTATGGTAGCAATATGGAAAGTTTACACTTTGTGGATTGTATATATCTTGTGACTGTAGGCTCTGATACAGGTTAAAATTGAAACCTGCAAGCAGGTACAAACTGTGCCATGAGAAATTATGAATGCTGCCATTGCATGTTCTGTTTATTTTGTAATTTATATTTTTCATCAGCTCTAAGTCTAGACTTTAATCTGTAATGGATGGGCATGGTTGGATGCACACCAGGAAAAAGTCAGTGATGCAACTCCTTTATTGGTAACTTCCCTGCGTATATAGATTTGATAGGCATAGTGACCCTAATTTATGAAAGCTCTCCAAGGCTGATGAGAATACACATTACTCAATGAAGCTAGGTGACCCAGCAAATATGGAATGGATCTGGTTCAGAACATTTGCTAGCAAACAGCTAAGAAGTTTTAGAAAATCTATTCTAGGTTTTCTAGATTACTCAGCTTCACTGATGAACATGTATTTTCTCCAGTCTTGGAGAGCTTTAATAGATCAAGGCCAGAGTCTTGAGTAGGTAGGACAACTCCTCCTAGCTCTTCTTATTTAGGATTTTCAATCTAATGAAATACTATCAACATCTGTTGGCAGTGACAGTAGTTACTTCTGGATCTGTGCTGGGCACCCAAACTATGAACAAAGGACAAATTGCATGACAGGTGAATATACAGTACACAGAGGCTTGTGCTGTATTTTTCATGATGCAAAGACCTTGGATAGTTTGTACTTTCTCCTTTTTTCTATTTTCACTACATCCTGTGTTGTTTTCTGGGCAAACATTTTAGGTGGTTATGGGAAACTTGCTGAGATCATAGTACAGTGCCACTGTTGCGCTCTGCACATAGACCTTTTTCCTCCATGTTGCGGGCTACAGCTCCTCACTGCCTTAAAAACTACAAATTATGTGTTAGGGCACCACCCCCTGGCAGGTGACACAGGATTACCTAGGGTGCAGAGTCTAAGTGATTCCTGATCTTCAACAGAGCATCCCGCAAGGTGTGATAAGCCAGTTACTCTCACCCGGCTATTTTGCTGCAGGGACATCACAAGGTCATGGCCCAGGCTCTTGCTACCAAGGATGAGCAGGATCAGATGGCTTCAGTGTATGGAAAGCTGACTAGCAAGTACAAGACAAGCTGTCTCGGTGGAAAGTGTAGAGACGAAGAGTCTGTAGAGACCAAAGTCCAGTCTTGCAGCTGGCAAGAACTGAGGTCCAGGCAGTCAGCGGGGTCAGGATAATCCAGGTTTAGGGGACATAGAGTATAATAGCACTAGTTTTAGCAGAAAACAGGCAACAGAGTCGGGGTCAATGTCTAAAGCTACGTACACACTTCCAATTATTATCGTTGGAAAACGAACGACGAACGATCCTGCATGATATCTACGAACGATCGTATAGCACCGATCCTGCACATAGAGATAACGACACGATCGTTCGTAGATATTGTACACACAATAGATACGATCGTTTGAGCGATAGAGGAACTATATGCACGACAGGAAAGTGAACGAACGTTCGTTCATCACGCATGCTCTGAACATGGACGATCAACGAACGACCGTACACACGAACGATGTTCAACGATCGTCGTCCAATCCGATCCGCCGGTCCGGTCGTTCGTTTCCAACAACTTTCCTCGTTCGTCGGCGTCGTTGGCTACTTTTTTACGAACGATTTTTTGCCCAATCGATCGTTCGTCGTTCGCTTTGAACGATAAAAATTGGAAGTGTGTACGCACCTTAAGGAGTGTATCAAGCTGAATAGCACACCAAGGTTTCAGCTACCTGAACCTAAGCCTTAAATGAGACTAGCAGCCAGTAGTAGGACATGATCATTACCAGGAACTAATCTGGTCATTGGCCTCCCTCATTTTTCTTATTGTTTGCTCATTCTAAGGATATTAATCCTAAACTTTTTGAATGTGGTTCAGGATGTCAGGGCATATCTGCAAATCCCAGTTAGGAATTATGACTTTACGTGTAATGTTTATGTCTCTTTGCATAGGATCCCCAGTTTTCAGTGTAACTTCCTCTTGTTATTTATACCTGTTTGTCAGTTTCACAGACATACTTCCTGAAAGGACAGGATTCTACATTCCCCCTTACCATTCATTCTATTAGGACTGTATTGTACTTTTTACATTAGACCTAGGTCTGCAGGGCAGCTACCACATATTCTGGTCACATGTACACAAAGTTTTACCTTGTTAAAATTACTGAACCAGTCACATTATTCTTCTTGAGGTTAAACCATGGCACTTGGTTTATCTCTACCACTCCTCTTTTTAGGACTCCCTCAGGACATTTTATATGTTCCAGAAAAAAAATATGCTTCCTATAAAATCCTTTTAACTAATTAAGGTTCTGTATGTATGTTCTTAAGTTGAATTTATATGTAAGTTGGAACAGGTAATTTTTATTTCAATTAATGCAATTTGGACAGATGTTTGTCTTTACATTTTATTTTTTTTTACCTTTCTGTATATACTCTGTAAAAGCTTAAACAGCGGTACATCCTTAAACAATCTTAGTAGAAGATAATGGACTTGTTGGAGAAGATAGGACTGGTGTAAGAGAATCAGGGTTTGATTCTGCTGCTAGATTCAGTTTCTTAAAGTAGGCAGTAAGGGAGGTTTGCCAGAGCTTTTCTTTTTCTCATCATAAATAGCCCTGTAGCATTCCAGGCCTTTAGTAACTATACAGTAAACTATGAGGAACCTCACTGTATCAGATTCTTGCTCCTTTAACTTTGCCATTACTGCTACAACAAGTAAATTGTACAGTTCTATGATGTATCCTACGCGGGTCACTGTGAAGGCGGGCACCCCTCATGGGCAGTGGCAAATTTTTTGATGAATACGGTGTGGAAAGTTGTGCAGTATGCAGCCTGGTGATCCCTTCTGTACGGCCTTCATTTGCAAGTACGAGTTGTATGTAACTTGAATGTTTGTAACTTGGGGACTGCCTGTATTTGTTACAGCTTGGGATATTCTGTACCTTCCGGGGTAACACTATTGATAAACCTCTTTACCTCTTTAGAAGGCAACAATACCTCACCAGTTACAAAACTAGCTTCCTGTGTCCTGAGTGAACTAGTGAAAAAAAATACTGCAAATAAAAAAGATTTGATTTTTCTTTCGAAAATGCTGATAAAAATTCAAGTTAGAAGGGAGATTAATAGCATGAAAAGGTTTAATTTAAAAAGTGTAGTCCAATTAACTCAGCAGCACTGCTGGGAAAAATGACAGCAAACACAAAGGATTTATTTTTCTTTCACTTTTCTTTTTGCTGATTAAAATTCAAATTAAGAGATTATCAGTATGAAAGTACTTAGCACAAAAGTCTACTCAAATTAACTCAGCAGGACATTTGCGGGTACTATCTTTTAGCCTTTGGAACCACTTGCCTATTAGTAATCTGTGTATGGATATTAAATTGGAGACACAAAAAAACAATAATAACTATAAAAAATCTACCACCCCACCTTCTAACTAAAATAAGTTTTGTTGTTTTCAAAATATATCTTTTCTCTTTATTGGTTGACGTGTCCAGGTTGTCAGAACTCTCACCATTGGGGACACAAACAACTATTCTAATCTTTTACCACCCTTTTCACAACTAAAAAGGAAAAGTATTTTTGCCCTAATACTAACTATAAAATATCCTTTATTAGTTGCATATTTGCATAGGATTATGAGGATGTAATTTAAAAAAAATACCACTAGATGTCGGTCAAGTGTCACTCAAGTGTACATCTCCAAACTCTTGGCATTGGGTAAGGAAATCCTGAGCCTAAAATTCAACCAATACTGGAAAAATAATTCTGAACAGGAATTCCTCTCAGAGGAAGAGCAGCATGAAAATCTTCACGTATCACACTTCATACTATTCACATAGTTCTGGTCATCATAATAGAGGGCAGCCCATGACATCCGGAGGTCTGCATAATAGATTTTAATTTGAAATTTGAAATTTAAATCTATTATGCAGACCTGCAATGCATAATCTATTTGTAAAAAAATTACTATAACACTACAACAAGATCACTTTGATTTTTGAAGACAGAAACTTCCATGATGGCACTTTCATAGTTATGTATTTGGTCAGTTTCAGAAAGACATTGATTTATGATGCATACAGAAAATTTCTTTATAGCAATTGTTGTTTAAAGCATTTAGGGTGTTTAATATACACCTTACCTCATAAAATTAGGAAACATGAATAAAGTTTTAGTATTGCTGTATTGCGTCACTTGTCAAGGTTTAGGCCTGGACATTTTGTACAGCTTCTTTGATCAGTGCTCTTTACAAGGCAGCACATGCTAGCCATAATCATATACCTGTCTATTTGATAGAAGGGGACAGGAAAATCATTTCCTTTGGTCACAGCTGTGATATTGTGGAAAATATTGAGTCCTTATTTTCCCTTTAAATATAACAAATGGTCTTTTTTGAACCCCCCTATCATTCTAATTCTGTCAGTTTTTTAATGCAAGAAGTGATCCTATTTTTTTGCATTGAAATTTTGTTTATATTGTGGGCCTGTAATTCTTAGAATTAACTCCCGGGTATGATAATTATTGATTTAATATATTATAATCATAAATTATAATTTAATTATTAATTATAAATAATAATTGTAAAAAATAATGAAAATATAGACCACAACAATGTAATTTATCAAAAAAAACAAATTTATCAAAAAATGTCAAAAGGTCAGGGATAATAGTGTAAATCAGGGCACTGGGCAATGATGTTTGGTGCACTAAAATATGGACTTTTATTTTTAATTTATGTTTTGAGGTGTTTTTACTGTAAAAACTGTTTTTACTGTTTTGACTATAAAAACCATTTAAAAGCAAAAAATAAGCTTTTAAATTTTCCGCCCGGCCACACCCCCCGAATACATCACAACTCGCATCAACAGGAAAATTTCACATCCTCCCGGGTGATGCGAGTGGCATTGTCCCGCCCTCACCCCCTGCATACACCAACGCTGCTGTTGCTGCTCACATCTCCAGGGAGATGCAAAGCACAATGCACGACTTCTGCATTATGCATCGCATCTTCCGGGAGATGCGAGCAGCAATAGTAAATTCCAGGGGTGATTTCCTGCTGGCACCACCCCCAGAATTTACTATTGCTGCTCACATCACCCAGAAGATGCAATGCATAATGAAGTCCTGCATTGTGCTTTGCATCTAACTGCTGATGCAAGCAGCGGGGTGGCCGGGACCCCGGGTTGTATTTAAAAGCAGATTACTCGGTAAAATTTCCCGCACGGCCACGCCCCCTAATTCAGAAACGTCCCAGCATCAGAGCGATATCATTAGATCACCGCTGGATCGCATGGGTGCAGAAAAGGGGGCTTGTTTTTTCACCCTGAGTGTGCTTTTTCTAAGTGGAATCCACCCCGAGTCACACTCGGGATTACCGCTAGGGGGGGTTCAAATGTCTTTGTTGGATATTGTCTCTCTAACAGACCAGGGTCATATATTTCACCTTACCAGATATTTCTTGATCTGACAACCAAAATCTTCCAGACCCTGTAGTTTTTACACATCCTTTGTAAAAGTTGGAGTTTTGTGTCTCCAGGGGTCATAACTCAGATAAGGCTAATAGAGTGGCCCCTGATTGAACTCTGAGATGTATTCTGAAACCCATTTAATAATAATCTTTGTATTTCCAATATTTCCAAGTAGTAGTTGGCTGATTTGTAGCTGGATCATTATGGTGTGCATTTTGAGACCAAGAACTATTCTCCTAGGCTTCAGGAAAGCCATGAAACCATATGTAGCCTGTCCTGGTGAACCATATGTCCCAGACATGCATAGTTTGGACTCTGTGAACTCCTTATTTTGTGATGAATATTATTCTCGGGGCTGGCAGTTCATAAACTGTACTTGTGAAATTAATAATAATGGCTAGAACAATTTGGAAGTGTCCGCAGAGCATCATAACCCATATGGACACAGCCCTTCAGACAGCCCCCACCCTGCTGTCATTGGATTGTTGTATTAGTCCCTCCTCTGTTGTTGGCATAGAAAAAGCCATGTAAATCCAGCAGAGGGAGCTATCACTGATACCATCTTGTTGCTAAGGACACCGCCACTGACACATTGAGCACTACAGGGAGCCCAGTGACTATGGCTGATAACTTGGACTTTACACAGCAAATTGGACCAAGGCAAGCCAAATCTACCTAAGTATTATTTCACAGGTATTCCTTTTTATTTTTTGCTGTTGCTATAGTTCTACTATTATTCTGTTATTGTTCCTAGATTATTGCATTTTACAGATTACAGATTATCTGCATTTGTTTAAGCACTGTTTTTGTATGTTTTTACTTATTAAACACTATAAAAAGTGTAAGCTGAATCTCTGAATGCTCTAAGTAGAAATAGTGTAACCTGCTAACCTGAAATGCCACTATAAACATTGTGATTTCTGTGACATCCCTGTCTGGAGTGGCAGCGGGTGACACTAAGGAAGCAGAAGCAAAACTGCAGTTGTCAAGGGTAACGTTGCATGCTTCCGTCTAAGCACATGGTGACATTTTACCTGTGATGGTGTGTTGCAAGGGTTACCAGAGTGGTTAACCTTGCCCTGTGATGGCCCCTCTTCAGCCTGCTGGTGCGTGGACTGTTGCTGAGCGTGCTGGAAAGTCTATGCGCAGGGCTGTGGCTGAGAGGGCGTTCGTCACAACAGCATGCACCTATATGCAAGCACCTGCAGAGTTTTTTAATGTGTTATGCTTCTGTAAAATACCGTATTTTTCGCCGTATAAGACGCTCCGGAATATAAGACGCACCCAATTTTAAAGGAGGAAAATCTAGAAAAAAAGTTTCTGAAAGATTATTCCCCTTCTGATCACTCATGTGCCATTCATACCGGTATTCCCCTTCTGATCACTCATGTGCCATTCAAATTCCCTTTCTGATCACTCTGTACCTTTCAAATTCCCTTTCTGATCACTCTGTCATTCAAATTCCCCTTCTGATCACTCTGTGCTTTTTTTCTATTGTACGGCAGTTAGGACAGGGAACAGCAGGTGGCGCTGTGCCGGCTTCTTTCGCTTTGCTTTACAGACAGGAGAAAACACGATGCTGGCAGAGGAGAGAAGAGGGAGACACGCTGCAGCCAGAAACACACGCAGGATCGGGTATCGGGTGAGTATAATATTTTAATTATTTTTTTTAACACATTTGTCGTATAGGACGCACTAACTTTTCCCCCTAAGTTTTGGGGAAGAAAAAGTGCGTCTTATATGGCAAAAAATACGGTAAGCCCAAACAAGATGATACCTCAAAGAGCAAATTCAGCAAAAAGAAGTTTTGGTAGCAAAAAAATGGCAGCAAAAAGAGCCATCTGCAGACGTTCCAATTTACCTAACCTTTGCTCCCCTAGGAATTTACAGAATTCCTTCATGAATTGCTCCTGAAATTGTATATTGACCTGAATCAAAACAGTTAATTGACATTTATTTTTTTTGTTTATTGTTCAAAATATTAAAAAAAAAAAAAAAAAAAAAAAAAGAATATTGCAATGTAAAATGTATATGTCATTAAACTGTTTTTATATATCATGATTTAGATTGATATACAATTTCAGGAGCCAAAATGTTGTACATTCCTAAGATTTTAACAGATAAAAACCTTCCACATTGTTAAAACAAATACTGGCAATTCTTTATATTATTTTTTATATAAATAGCAATAGGCATGACTGCATATAAGTTCAAGTGAGAAATTTATCTTGATGATCTATTAGTCAGAGTCCACTGTGTGTTCCATTCAGATATTTTTTTTGTCTTTGTGTCCTCTTGTAACCTTATTTCTCTCTAAATTTTTTCGGTCCCATGTGACACAAACAGGGAAGCCCGCATTTGTGTGTAATAATTGCTTTTTAATAACTGTGGAAGGAAATGTATAATGGAAATCACAGGGTTTTTCTAATGTTTTCCTGAAGCTTGAACATTAATGTGGAAAAGGCCTTCAAGTAACAATTATGTGGAAAATTATTTACACCAAGTTTTATCTTAAATTTGCAGTAGTTATTTTCTGAAGCCATTTTTAATTTAGAGTATGCACATTATTATGATATGTTCTTTTTCATCCACAATCCAGTAAATGACCTTTAAACCATTGCAAGCAGACTTTGAAAAGCAAAAAGGGGGGCACATCCGAGGGTATATACCTGTTAGGCCTAATCCTGTTGATGAAAGCTGTTCTGCCACTGGTCAGTTTCACACTACTTTATCACCTTGCCCGTGTATTGTCTTTCTAGTACGTCTCAGCCTAGCCTTGCTCAATAAAACAATTTTTCTGGCGTGTGTGGAATGAGACAGGCTGTAATCTAAGTGACCCCAACAGACATCAAATGGGCTGCAGCAAGAGCCAACACACCCAACACCAACAGCAGACCAACTTGTGCCACCATCCAGGTTCCAAAAATATTTTGACCATGCAAGGTAGGCGGAGTTCAGGCAGAATCAGGTATCAGACCGGGTTGCTATTGTTAACGACAACAGGTTAATATGCACTAACACAGAGAACGCACCCAAGCACACTGTACACACAGAGGCTTATAGCGGTCTGTGGTGTGGTGTGTTCAGGACAGGTTCTCCTTAAATGGCCCAATGACCTCACCTGGCGCCATTTAATTGGAGGATAACTGAATCCCTTGCGGCCAATCCCCTGTGAACTATGTCTCGCCCCGCGGCGAGGCAGCTGAGTGCCTCGGCCCCGGGGGGTACAAGAGGCACGTGTGGTAGCGTGCGCACCTCTTCCCACAGCACCCCTGGGAAGTGCCCTACTTTGCACATCAACAGGAGTGCTGAGAACAAGACTTTCACTGTTCACATCCATAGGGATGCTGGGGATGCCGCCTGGCCAAACAGTAGTTCGGCTAGATAAGATCCCCCCGCCTGCAGGAAGAGACATGCTGCGAGCAGGGCAGCAGCCTCAGCCATGCTGCCTGCTGCAGTGGCGTCTCCCTCTGCGGCTGTGATCCCCAGGGACGCCGCGGGCTCGCTGGAAGGTAACTTCCTCACATCAATGTTTTCCCATCAAGAAGCATCTCCTAAACATGATATGAGGCACTCCATGAAGTCCTATAAAAATTTCAAAGTCATCTTAGCATTGTGACTATATTCTTACTTATCCTGTCACACACTGGCCCTCCGCAAAGCATCACATCCTTCACCTAAAATCCCACAAGGCTTTCATACAAGTGGTACTACCTCTATGAACATTACCATGAACCATTATTTCCCATGTCAGGCAGTGATATTCAGGACAATCTGTTACCCAAAACAGACATTTTAAAGCTAATATGCAACACTCAGCTAATATTTAACAATTAGGTAATCAAAAACATGAACAGGAATAATCCAGTTCTTCCTTTCATAATGCAATGTGTTTTGTAGATCTTCTGCCAAAAGGATGGTGAAATGCATTACAATCTAAATGTTCCAAGCAAAAAATGAGCATTTTCTGATGTAATCTATGCACCATAATACTCATCTGGCATTTTCTGACATTTTTATAAGGAAACAGATTATAAGAATAATTTCTGCCCCAGGCAAAAGAGTAGCATTAACTGGAAATATGATTTACTGGAATCTTATGAAGAATAATGCAGGTTGGAAATAGGAAATATCTTTAAATACACAGTCGCATACACTACATTATTTTAAATACCTAGGTAAATTGATTTGCTGCATTTGTAATTAGACCTATTGCTCAAGTAAGCTGGATAGATGTTTAAGGTAGCAATATTCAGTAAATAACAATAACATGCCTAATATATTAGATTTATGTTAGTAACTGGTCAGAAAGGAATCCAAGGCTTTTGGGTGGATAAAATGTAATATTTACGTATATATGAACCAAGTGTTGAGGTAAACAATATTTTAGTAAATAATGGCTTTGAAACCTCAGTCTCTTAATAAAATATTCAGCGTTGGCATTCCATATAAAGAAGGTGTGCCATGTCTGCACTTTACAGTTATATTGGAATACAGTGAAATTCTATGAAGCTTTTGGACATTATACACATCTCATAGATGCCACTTCCTGAATCCTGACTCATTCAAGTTTGGGATTTTCTTAAATTCCCACATTATACACATCTCGTAGATGCCACTTCCTGAATCCTGACTAACCTAAGCTTGGGAGTTTCTAAAATTCCCACCTGTGTCTCAAACATTTACAAAGCGTCTCCAGCCTTATGGTCTCTACTAAGCCAGACCTGCAAGGGGCTAGGGGAAATCCTTTGCTGTACCCCATGTGTTGTATAACTTGTGAAGATTGCTCTCCTTTTTTTATACATAATGTTCTACTCCTAACCTTTACAGGAATAGGCAAAGATGGTTGCACTTCACCAGTACACACAAGGGACCCTAGATGAACCTTTTGTCCTATGAAGCATACGATCCTTGCAGCTTGATCATGCCTAATTTGATATAAAGAACCCTCATTCCCTGAGACATTCAACAGGGCTGGATATTTATACTTCCTGTCCACCTAGGCCAAATGAGCAACTTCTACCTAAGTTGACGGGATAGCTGTAGGATCTCACTAATATAAGATTTAATGGGTAGGCCAAGGCAAGTAATCTTGAACCTCTTGAACCTAAGAGTAGGGCAATTTAAATGTTGATGTTCATAGCCAGAAAGGGTAAACTGTAAGCACAGTGATGTAACCAACAAAAATGAGCATGCTGTTCAGAGACAGCAACAATCAAGGACCAGCTAGGTGGTTTTGGATCTTAGAGGGCTGTTTGGACTATGTTATAATAAACAATATTGTTTCATTGTCAGCAATATATTATATGGATGACTGTGTTTATTATACTGGCACTTGTTACTGCATGCTGTTGTCAACTTGATGACCAGTCTTCTCTCCAGAAACCACTCATATCAACTTTTATCCCTGAGAAACCAGGTCAGAGAAGAGAAGTAACAGAAAGAAAACAAACAAAAGAAAGTAAAAACAAAACAAGATATGTTCTGAAACTATAACCTATTGGTATTATATCCAATGTAACCCTTTGCTATCTTTCCCTTCCTAGATACAACTAAAGAATTGTTCAGAAACTGTAACCTATTGTTTTTATGTATATCCACTATAACCATTTCTTATCCCTTCCTCCCCCTTACCTTTACCAATCTCAGCATAACCCATTTGCATTCATTATTTACCACTACCAATCTGCCAATACATACACACAGCTAGTTCTACCACACTTTTAAATATACACATAACATCACCCATGAGTGACAACAACAATTCCGCCCTTTCAATACTCTTCTCAGATACATTCCTTTTCTCAATCCACATATCCCCCCCAATCATTCTATTATGCTCTCCTCTCTCTCCCTCATCATTTGTTACAAGTGGCAGTGGCGCCCATGTGATGGGCACATTTAGGTTGGGCTTGTCTTATTTAATAATTGGGCATGAGCCCACCCCCTCATTTAGGCACCAACCGATATTGATGCCCAGGACTTGTACAGGACAGTTCCTCGTTTCTTTTGGGACCTGTTACTATGCCAAGTGAAGGGGTGATAAGGGTGGCAGGACTGGACATATAGAAACTCCCATTCAATTTGAGCGGATGGAGAAGGAGGTGGAATTTGCATAAGATGCTCGCCCCCTTCTCCGACCCTTCAGGACCCACCACAGCATGACCAGAAACTCCATTTGAGCATGACCAGAAACTCCTGACAAGTAAGGGCGGAAGTAAGATAAACCAGACCATATCAGTGACTCTCAAATCCTTCTCGTGTACAAATCGGCCACGCATGGCCAGACTATTCTACTGATCGCCAATGAGTATATTTAAAGGCAGGAGATCTGCAAGCCGGCTCCCTTTGGAAGCTGACAGCAGACTCCCTGCCCTCTTTATGACATTCAGCAAAAATAAGTTAATTCCATTTTTAATACTACATCAGATTCATATGAGATTTAAAAGGCTACATCAGATTTTAAATGTTTTTTTGTTTTTTTCCCTTCTCACTAACAGTATATTTTCTTTTCTATTTACTAAATATAAAAACTAAACAAGGAAATATAATTTGCCTAAGAACACCAATATCTCCCATAAGTGATGCCTACCATTGATCTCCCATTGATACCTACCTTCTACTATTGCACATCCACCAACTGTCTACTATTTGGCTCCCATAAGATCAATGTAATGTTGCTGACTCCTCCAGCAATCCTCCCTACTATATTTACAAGTAAGTTGATAACAATACAATATACTAAAAATTGTTTTCTTCCTTTATTCCTATGTTTTAATAAACCATTTTCACCAACTCCTTTTCTTTATTTCTAAATAGCCTTCAAACAATCATTAATACGTTTTAAGTCATTTACATTCACCTCTACATTTCCCTTAACTATTCTATGCAAACTCCAATTAGATCTACAAAAGATTCCACTTCCCTGAATAATCAGGCTACCAAATATTATCTAATCTACAGAAAAGTAATTAACACCTAATATCTTATCACATAAATGCTGCAATATTTTTTAAGATGTGTTCATTGTATCAATCTTTAGGATAATACTACTAAAATATTAGATACTACTTGAATATTACATATATGATACTTTATAATCTTTATATTCAAACAAACAACTTTTAATGTAATACATATTTTTTCTTGGCTAAAATGTAGTAAGCAATGAATGTTCTACTAATAGATGCTTTATACATTGTATTATTTACACAGTTATATATACAAAAAAAATATATATATATATGTTCTCTTTTCTTTCTCTTTCTTTATGTTGAAATAGTTGGTTTCTTCAAATCCCCGGAAGAAGCCATATTGACAAAAAGCGTCAGTAAAGCAGAAACAATTAGTATAAAACTGTGGAAATATGTAGTCAGATAGTCACCACATAAATGGTACACTCTTGTATTTATTATATATGGAAGGAGTTGAGATGTGTTAGTCAATATTATAATAATATTGTCTATATAATTAAATGTTAAATGTGTGTTCCCAAAAAAGCCTTTTCTTTTAACAATATATATATAGAGACTTGGCAACAACATTATTACCAGTTAAAAGTTTCCCTTGGCCATTCCACTCTCTGTTATCTCTGGGACATATACCACTATACCTTAACGATGTAAAAATCAGAGGTTCATGTTCATTCATAACTCTCTTACCATCTCACCCCTAGTAGTTGTCCAAATAATTGATAGAAATGCTGTGGCGCAAACCCTGTGTATGTCCTATCTGACCGCCTGACAAATAGCTATACTGCATTTGCATTTTTTGATCATTTTCAACTTAATAAATAATAAATTGTGTTCTATTTTATTTACTAGCAATGGGGCAGAATAACGCCATGACAGCTTGCCAGCAGTGTGTAATTGACATTCAGAAAATAATATTTTAATGCCATTTTTAAGTTTTGTGTACAAAGAAAAAATCAAATCTTGTCTGCTCCAGTATGTTTAACATTACTAACAAAACAATACTTACCAACTCGACTTATCAAAGAAATTTTAGATTAGACACAACCTAGCTGACGCACCAAGAGTGTCCACAGCTAGACTCAAACCCAATTTTGTTTCTGTAAGGGGAACTCCAACAAGGGGATATCGTTCTACAAGTAAGTTTTTTTTAATGTAGATTTTTATCAAAGGATTTCAGATTTTTTACAGAGTAAATAAAGGGATAAAAAACATACGAGAAAAAAGAACACTGAAAGAAAGCAAATTCCAGTACAGTAATTCAGAAACCCTGACCATAACTAGACCATTTACATACAGTTTTCCGATGAAAAGGCATGGGCATTTTTGACTAGCCATAGTACAAGAATGCAAGATGAAATAAATAAGTAAATAAAAAACAGTTCAATCAATAATGTCAAACAAGGGTGTATAATTACATTAAATAGATAAGATGGGACAAGAAAATGAAAGGGAGAAAGAGAGAATAAGATTACCAAAACATATACAGGGGAAATATCACATACAAATCACAGGTACGATTAGTAGTCATTAGGCTGCTCAATGCAAGAGAGAAAAACAACACAAAGCATATAAAGGTGAGTCATATGTGAGGATATTGAAGTATTGCTCCCTCATTTACCAAACCTCCTGATGCTTCTTCCTGCAATGAAAAGTTCCAGTAGTCTAACATCTTGAATACGTTGATGTAAATCCAGTACTGAGGGGGGCATCCATGGCTTCCACTTTAGCGGAATTGGACATTGTGCTGCCATTAAGACATGCGTGGTTAGCTTAGCTTATTAATGAGAGATAAATTAATGGGTCTAGTCTTACAGGGATAGATACCAATTTGGTAAAAAGTTGGTTCACCTCAACCCAAAAAACCTGGGCAGGACTATGGTACATGGATGAGGGAGCCAACAGCTATGCAGCACCTCCAGCATAAATCAGATAACAATGGAAAGATAGCATGTAACTTTTCAGGAGTGTAATGGCAGTGCATCATTATTTTGTATATGTTATCTTGTACAAGGTATATATGAAGCTTTTTGGTGTCTGACTCCAGATCACTTTCCTCAGTTCCAGTGGTATGGGCCTCCCATTTGCACATTTATAGACAAATAGGTGTTTATGCCATTCCCTGGTCAGTTAGAATCTGATACATTTTAGATGTAAGGCCCTGTCTGGTGGGCCTCTCCATGCATAGATGCATACAAGGAGTAGGATCAAATCAGATCCTTTGCAAGAGACTGTGCATAGTAGCGAATTTGGTAAACTATAAAAGGCACCACTCTGTATTTCAAAATACAGAGAATAGGGCCCTAGTCCTACAATGGCTTATGTGAAGGAAATTAAAAAATGTTTTGGAGCTCCACAGTTGTGTCATTTGGCCAGCCATGCTATCCATTATTTGAGAGGTATTGAGAAGGGACCTGGGAGTAGTTAATGAAAACCGTGCTTTACGGTGAAGCCAAATGTGCTTGGGAGCCAACAAAAGAGCATTAGCGATTGTGAATTTAGAACTCCACAACATAGAACTGGATTGAATAGGAACTATCCACTCATGTTCAATTGCTGGCATTAAGAGACAATAACAATGCCCAGAAGACTAGGTGACGTAAGTGGGCAGCATAATAATGTTTCAAAAAAATATGGGACCCCCAGGCCACCACCCTCCCTTATGAACATATTGCCTCCTTTGTGCGGATTTCCAGGGAGATACAAGAATTTAGACAATAAGGACATTTATGCATGAGGTTACATACATCCCACAATATTTTAGGATAATTCTGTTTATACAGCGTCTGGTAGGAGGGGTGATATATATACCCAAGGCTTCTGTTTTGCTAGGGTTAATTTTATATTCTGAAAGGGAACTATACTACGCCAGTACACGATGAAGACACGGCAGAGTTATAAAGGGATTGGAGAGAGAAATAAGGATAATGTCTGCATATAAGGTAATGGTATAGGACTTCTTTTTAATAGAAGCTCCTGTGATGTCTGGAAAAGGTTTCATATTAAAGGTCAGGTAGGCCACCCAGCCCAGGAGCTTTAAGGGAGGGCAGTCCCTCAGTAGCTCCAGCTACTTCCTTGTCTGTGATCGGATGGTTAAGCAGATTAAGTGTGATATACAATTTAGCATAGTAGGTTGAAAAGAAAGATAAGGTATGGCTAGGGTTTTGGTGCGGCAAGAGGTTAATATATTGTAGAAAACAAAAATTATAAGTAACAGCTTAAGCAAGGTATAGACATAGGTTTCGGTCTCTCCCATATAGATAAAAATGGAAAGATCAACCAGTGTACTAGAAAGTGATATCCCTAATTAAGAATTAGGAGAAACGTCTCGTAGCCTGACGCATTTCACTGACAGGCTTCTTCAGGGGATTCGCTGGGACCGTTTATTAGATTGGTGTCTCAAAGGTTTATCTTGGATAGGGAATGGAAGGTTGTCATAATAACATAAGGTCCAAAATAATAGGCCAAAATAAGGATAATCCAAAGGGTTTCCAAGATTAAGTAAGTGTAGAACGTCATATAAGGCAGCTGCCTTATAATAGGGGTCTTTTGCTAGGCCTGAAAAAAATGCATTCTAAGAAAGGGGTATTTGGTAGATTTAGGTCCCCAGCCAGTATTAAGTGTGTGTACGAATAGTATTAAGGTGATCTAGTATCTGTCTGAGGAAAGCAATCTGTAAGGAACTGGGAGCATAAATACAGCTGAAAATTATCTCCACAGAGTTCAGTCTGCCACGAAGCAACAAGAATTGTTTCTATCTGTTTAATAAACATTTCAGCAATCAACATAAAAGAACAAATTATGCACCGATTTAAACATGGACATTGACAACTTCTCAGCTGAGTAATGGTAAAAGCAAAAGTCAATGAAAACCAGCTAATTTTGCACAAAAAAACTACCTAATACCCTTAAGAGGCAACAATCGTTGCAGCATCAACCTTGTTAACACATGTATTGCCCCTCCAGATAAATAGGGGCTAAAAGGGATAGGGAGCACATAGTGTCCTGAGGGGTCAGAGTGCAAACAAGCGACATCAAAACTACAAATATTTAGAAACAACCGGAGGATACAGTGTAGTTAGGAAGGAAGGCCTCTTAGAAGGAAAGATTGGTGTGTGAACACCACTTTCCCTCCTGGACGTGTTGCAAGGAGGCAGGTAGTGGCATAGGGGCAGGAAAAGGATCCCATCCTTAAATAGTCAGGCAAGGGATGTCAAGGTCATGGCAGAATGTTTGTAAATCCTCTGGACAACGAAGAACCACTGGTTTGAAAAAGGACATGGTGGATTGAGGGTGTTGTTGTGTTCGTTCAAGCTTAATAGTGTTGGAGACTGGATGACCAAGAATATTGTTGAAGATGTTTTGTAACACCAAAGGAAGGTCAGCAGAAGAAGTTGACTTGGGAAGGTCTGGAACCTGAATTTTGTTACAGTGGTTTTTATTATCCAGGTCTTTCAGGCATAACATAATTCTCAATTTTTAGTGCCTTTTTCACAAATACAGACTTGCAGTTGAGAGACCAGATCTTTTGTTGACTGAAGATCTTTGTCTACCAAATCTACCCTATCTGTTCTCCTAAGATGTCTCCGTTGTTGGCTCTTTTGAGGACAACCCCCCCCCCCCCCCCAAAAGAAATAAGTTTTCTTAGCACAATGGGCCTGGTTTTTCAAAGCTCCCCAAGACTGAAGAGGATACATTTTTATCAGGAAACCTGGAATGGATCTGATCCAGGATTGAAAACATTTGCTAACAAATAGCAAATTACTTTTAAAAAATCGATTCCTAAAAAAGTTGAATAAATAACTCCAACCAGCAGTTACACAACTAGAATGCCACAATTTATTGGGGACACTTTGTGCCCCCACATACGCCAACTTGTACCTGGGTATTAAGGTTACCTTTTTGCTGTATCATTGCCACATTTTATTGTGTTGTAGATACATTGATGATGTATTTCCTGGACAGTTCTATTAAAACTTTGAACCAATTTTTCATGAAAATGCAGACTAACAAATTTAATTTGAAGTTTACTATGAATTATCATTATTTTCTATGTTCTATCTTCTAATATTTATCATAAACCCACAACAGGCAATACAATTTTACCCAAAAGTGCCTATCCCAAACCCCTAAAGGATAACATACCTTTTTCACAATATCCTAGAATACATCACAACTGCCTAAATGTTCTTGACTTTAAAAGAAAATGAGATTGAAAAAATATGAATACAGTAAGAAAGTTTTGAAGAAAATACAAAAATTTTTTTTTAAAATTGACTGAACAGCAAACTGATAAATGTATCACAAGATATTCCAGGCAGCATCCTAATTTATTAAAAATCTCTAACATCTTTTGGCTGTCATCTGTGATCTAGTTTAAAAAAATATGTCTGAGTTTCCTAAATTTGCCCTTTAAGATTCCATCTCAGGTTAATGTTGCTTTTCATCATTCTGTTAATTGTGGGACACAAGGTGTTATTTTTCTAGCATTTTGTGCATGTGATCATTTTTACTTTGGAAAAATGAAACTAAAGTTTTGTAAACGCTTTTGTGAACAAATTTATTCTATTGGAAATTGGAAAAAAAACACCTGAGATGAAGGGTCTACACTTTCAACACTGGCAATCTCAGGTTTATAGCCTAATTGGAATGCTAGTATCCAGCATTGGTGTCATAATATTCCCAAGTTAAATATAGTTTAATTTGCTTTTAAAAGATCAGAAACGATCAAATGCAGGTTGAATGCATCTAAAAGCAAACTGTATTTGTCCATGGACACTGGCAAAAACAAAAACATAATTATTTATTCAAATGCTTAACAGATAGTGAATGCACAATATATAAAAAATAAATATACAATTCTATGCACTAGCACTATTTAGTTGAAAGAAGCTTTTTAGAACACCGATGATCTATTTAAACCCCTAATTAACCACCACAGTTTCACCTTCCCCCCTGACTCCAATGCAATTTCCCTAAACAAAACTGTTTTGCAAAAATGTCCTAAAGTATACCAGAATGTTAATGGAAAAAGGGGTTTGCTCATCTGCTTTTCTTAGCTACTGTTTTTACAGTTGTTTAAAGGGTCACAAGGGAAAACAATTACATTTATCTCAGTGTCTTCACTGGACAGAAAACAAAATTCATGCTGTTGTTCTTTCTACTTGTTAAGAAAGCAAACTTTCTTCCAAAGTTTGATTTGGTCTGGAAATACAATTTTAATCCATCAAAAGCCAGTCTTATTTTCATTTTTGATTGCTCCTCTTGTCAATCCTCCCACAGTGTTCCCTGCCTGCTTTGTCATTGCATAGTTCCATTTCATTTTCTTCTTGCAGGGTTAAGGGTCTTACAGTTGAACCTATGCAGTCCTGTTGCCTTGACAAGTTCTGCGGTACGAGTTTTGGTTCTGAAGATTGTTCTGTTCAAAGCCAGGCCATATTGTATTGGCTTTTTTTGTGACAGGCCCAAAAATTCTATGTTTAAATGGTTTTAATGTTTTTATAAGTAATATTAGCTTGAAACTATATCTGTAAATTTGCTTATATTGTATAGAATTAACTAGGTTGCCTCAAAAATCTCACTTTGTTTGCCTTTTTTTTTTTAAATGACACAACTAGAAATCCTACTTTCATCAATCTGCCTGTGGCCTCCCAGATATGTTGCAAACTCATCACAAGAAAAACCCTGTCCATTTCATTATCTAAAGTTGTCCCACCTCTATAAAAAGGCACTCCTCTGTGCCCCTGCAAAGGAAGCAATCCTTGGTTTAGCTCTATGTACTAAGAAGGTTAGGTTTCTTTCTCAGCAACTTGTTATAATGGTCCTACTACCGTGTTTCCCCGAAAATAAGACCTACCCCGAAAGTAAGCCCTAGCATGCTAATCATGCAAGGGTGAAATATAAGCCCTCCCCCAAAAGTAAGCCCTATTGGCTTCTTCGGAGGGTGTGGTCACGTGGTACACGAGGGATACCAAGAGGAAGGAGGGAGTAGAGAGAGAGCAGGAGATTTCAAAAGCACTGGAGCAAGGGGTGAAGAAATTGCAGGGTTAATTAACCTACAGTACTCTGGTGTGACACTAGCAGAGGTTGGTGGATTCTTTTTTCAAAAGGTCCTTGCTGGTATTTCATTCATTAGCAGCAATGCATATTTATTGATTTTTTTTTTTGCTTTTACTCAGATTTAACATGTAACACTATGAGTCACATGTTAATTGTCAGCACATTTTCTTGTTATGTTGCACTTGTTTGCTTATGAAGCTGTGTTTTTTTTCATTACTCATTTATGTCAATTCTTATTCATGACTTCTTGTATATAACAGAAGAAATCTGTGATTTTGACAGGTCACAGGTAACACAGAGGTATCTTTCTATAGCATTGTAATATTGGTTACAGGTTTTGGTAAATACAGATTTTTGTACATGAATAAATATAGATTTTTTTGTGCGAAAAATAAGACTTCCCCTGAAAATAAGCCCTAATGAGATTTTCAGAGGTAGAATAAATATAAGACACTGTCTTATTTTTGGGGAAACACGGTATACAAGTCGTACAGCTTTATAGCAGGACTGTGTTGTTCCTTCTGCATTTCCCCTAACTAGAATGGTTTTGGATAGTTTTATTTAAAGCAGAATTCCATTATGCAAAAAAAACAAACAAAAAAAAAACAAAGCTATTCACCCACTCCTCCTGTCCCAGTGGCTTTTCACGCTCTCATGGAAAGAATCTAGATTAGTTTGGGACAGTGTTTAAGTATTAGCCTTCTGTCCTACAGCAGTATGTGTAGGTACAATCATTGCACTTCTTCCTCTTGAACTGAACATGCTGCCTAAATTTTTTTCTCTAATTACAGGAAACTCCCCGATCATTGTGATATGTTCCTACCCCTTGATGCATTTCCTAGTTCCTGTAGATGCTCCAGTGTGCCAGCTTTGCTTCAGCATGACCTTGAACTGCCTTGTAACTTCTGTCTTGTGATTTGCTGCTAGAATGGTATTGCTGACTTTAAACTGTTATATTCATTTGTTTTCTATAATAATCCTGCTGCTGACTTGCTACCTGCTCATAAACAATTACATATTTAGTCAGGAAAAAAAACATGTTCACACAAATAAAAGACAAAAAATACTGTAAAAACTAATTTTATTAGCTTTTTCAAATTTACTTGCATATTCAAAACATTAAGGGCTAGTTCAGACTAGCATTGAGGTTACATATAGTTACCCTTTCCTCAAACTCTAGAACGTACTTTATGTAGTGCCCTGACCTGCAGCCTCTCACAAAGAATGTATGAAGGCAACAGTGAGTGGCCTTTTGAACTTCTTCCATCTGGGTCAGTGGTTGACATATCTAACACTGGGCCCTAGTTCAGAAGTGACAAGTAACCTGGTTTGGCCAAATATAGCATGAGACACATAAACATGCAAGACCAAAAGCACATTTGCATTTTAAATACAGCTTGTAGTGTGTGTGTTTAATGATATATTACAACCCAGGTAATTAGCTATAACACCATGTGTATCCTGATGACAACAAGGAATGTCTTACTACGAAATGTCATTTAATTCCTCTAATGTGCTCTTCGGTTTTTTGGGTACATGGAAATGTACATCTACTTTTAGCTGTCTCTCTACATGCCCCATAACATGATCAAGCATTATGCTGTTAGCTTTCGGAAATGGACAGCTTTTGCAGTGTTTTTCTCTTAGGTCAGGAATAACGGTTTAAGGTGGGGCCCATCAATCTGTTTTCCTGTGCACACCATGATTCCAGTAATTTTGGTAGGTGATTATCTCATAACTGCTAGGACAAAATGTGCCATAATAATATATACCAAAGTATGTGACTAATACAAAAAGAAATATACAAGAAGCTGTACTTTGTTTAAACATAACATTTTTTTTTAAAGATAATAAGTACAACAATAGAAAACAATTTACTACCATTACACCCACTCAAACACAGGACTTTTTTCCAATAAGAGCATATATCACTATGCACTATTGCCTCAAAATCGCAGTGCGTTTGCTCCACACTGTGCCTGCATTTTACAGGTCATGCTCTATGAAATGCTGCCTGTGGTATAGAGCATGGGATTTCTGCACAGTATGCTTCATTGAGTCTCTAAGCGCTACACACATTTGCAAATCACAAGGTTGTGCTTTATAAATGTGCTGTGTTTTTATAGCATCAGTAAAGAATTTGTAAGACCATACCACACAGAAGGACATCTGTCCTCTTATGTTACAGAGGAGGTCATTGCTGAAGTTATTTCTAAACCCATTCTTGTCCTTCCTCTCTGCCCTCTCCATAAAACAGAACAGGCTGTCAAGCAGCAATCAAGAGAGGCTCGTAGCTGTAAGCATTAAGCGCAGGGCCCCCATGACAGGGTGGGAGGCCTAGAGCAGGTTTAGAAAGGGTTAAGTTTAATTGTATTGCTCGGGGTGGGAAGCTGGGGCTAGCGTGGAGAAGGAAGTAGGAGGTGGATTAGAAAAGGGATGTCCTCTTTTAGAAAAGGAAAGTTTCTGTTTCTGTACTCAGGTAGGAGATGTTAGCTTTTGAAGGCCTCAGGGCCCAGCCTAGGGAGGCGGCGGCTTCACAATGTGAAGCCTGGCTGCAAGATAGGATAGCTGAGGTGCTGGGGGGGGGCTGCTGTGAACCCCCCTGCAGCTAGGTTGGCAGGGCCACAGCCTTGGAGGCATAGGCCTCCAGTGTGCCTCAGCCCTGATGCTTTTCAGGGAGCTCACGGCAAATTGGGAGCACCTCTAGGGACCCTCCTAATCAGCATGCCAGGGTTATCAGGGCCCCGGGCAGTGCTGGGCATAGGCCTCCAGTGTGCCTCAGCCCTGATGCTTTTCAGGGAGCTCAGTGCCAAAGTGGGAGGACCTCTAGGGACCCTCCTAATCAGCAAGCCAGGGGTAGCAGGGCCCTGGGTGGTGCTAGGCTAGGGAGGAATCCCTATCTCCGGAGGAGCTCTGGGGAGGGCGCTGAGGCTGTCAGGCAGCGCAGCCCCAGGTCCCCTTGGAGTGAGGCCTCGCCTGAAGCAAGGGCCTCGCGTTCAGGGAGGCCTCAGCGGAGGGCTGCAGCTGCCAGGGGGCTCGGATTCTCTGCTACTGTGAAGACGGCCTCTATCCCAGAGGCTGCATCTGAAGCCGAGGACTCGCATAATGCCTGTCCCCGACGGAGGGGATCGACGGCCGACCCAATCACGGGTGGCCCCCGGTACTGACCAGATCTTGTTGGTGGCAGTGGCGCCGTTCCTGTCTGCCTCCTTGGAGCTGGTCAGGACACGGGAGGTGCGCCAAGAGGAAGGGGGACTTGTTGTGGGACAGGCTGTAGTGGATGTGATGGTGTGGATGGCAATAGGGGGGAAAGGGTTTGCGGTGGGGCCTATATGGAGGAGTTGCTGTGATTATTGAAGGCTGGAAGGACATGATGCGCAGATTGTCCCGGGGGGTAGAAGTCAGAAGATGTTCTCGGGGAGCAGGCTTCAGACAAGGCGGGGGTGTCAGGGATTCTTGGTAGCGGTCTCAGTGATTCGGTGAGGGGGGAGGTCTATATGTGTTTTCACTTGATCCTTCGCAGGTTTTTTAACTGGCTGCAAGCATTTGGAATCCGGGTGAATGTTGTGGGGGAAAGGCAGCTTGAGCAGTGCACGGCTTTATTTTGTTATTTTGATATCATCAGGGAGGCCTATAGGCTTTATGGGAGAACTGCTTGGTTGAGGTACAATGAGCAGTTCTACCAGAGAAAAGCGCTGAGGCCCACACTGTGCTGGGATCATAAGGACGTCAGTTTGAGGATGCGCCTTATGCCTTCAGTGCAGCAGGGAACTCCGCAGTTTTTTCCGGGGTTTGGGGGTTCGCCGGCCATCAAGAAGAGTGGAGTTTGTTGACTCTATAACGAAGATGCTTGTAAATTTGGGAGGGGGTGTCGCTTTCACAGTGAGTGGCTGAAAAATTGGCAAAGGAGGTAAGTATGGGGAGGATGGGTGGGCCCCCTTTTGGAGGGCCTAGTGGTGTTTACTTTGGCAATTGTGCCTAAAAAGGAGGTGGGCAAGTTCTGCTTAAATCATAATTTACTATTTCCTCCGGGGGAATCGGTGAGTGATGGCATTGACCTGGGTGTTTGTTCAGTGGCTTATGCGTCACTGGATACACCTATCAAGTGGGTGCGTTGTTATGGGATTGGGGCCCTGTTGGCTAAGGTAGACATGGAGGCTGCTTTTTGTCTGCTTCCTGTGCATCCGGAGAGTTTGAGATTGTTGGGGATTGAATGGGATGGTTAGTATTATGTGGATAGGTGCCTTCCTATGGGGGGCTCGATTTCTTGCTCTTTGTTTGAGAAGTTTAGTACTTTCTTGGAATCAGTAATTCTTCTTGGAATCGGTTGTGAGGAAACGGAATGCGGCGGATTTGTTGCAGAATTTGGTCGTTTTGGAGCTCTTCCCAGATAGTGGTGGCGGTTGAGTTGTGGGGGTCTGAGATGGCAAAAAAAGGTTTGTTTTCATTGTGACAACCTTGGCGTGATTTTAGGAGCTTAACAGTTTCTCGGTAGATTCAGGTCCTGTTATTCGGCTAGTGCGGCATTTAGTGCTGAGATGTTTGCATTATATTATTTTTCTTTTTGCTCGGCACATTCCCTGGGGTGCTCAATGTTGTTGCTGATGCGCTGACTTGTTTTCAGTGGGACAGGTTTCGTGAGCTGGCGCCGGAAGTGGGGCAGCTTGTTGAGCATTGTGATGGGATTGTCAGCAATTTAATTCAGAGGTCGGTGAGAGAGGGTATGTGGCGGGCATACTCAGGGGTTTGGCGAGAATGGTCGCTTTTGCACGACAGGTTGGTTGGCCGGGATCGTTTTTTTGTGCAGTTGCTTTTATTTTGGTGAGCCTCGGACTTTGCAACAGGGGTTTCTAGGGCAGCGGTGAGTAAAAAGATGGCCGGGATGGCCTTTTGGTTCAAATTGCATGGGGTGCGTGATTTTACCAAAATGTTTTTAGTTGGTCAAGCCTTAGGGGGGGTATAGGAGGGAGCTAGAGGTTTCTGACAGGGGGCGCCCAGTATCTTTTGACTGGCTGCAGGGGCTGGTTGGTGTATTGGGTGGGGTTTGTTCTGGGGCTTATGAAAGGGTTTTGTTTAAAACAGCTTTTGTGGTACCTGAGGCAGTGCTGGGCGGCTAGGGGCCTGTTGTGGAGTTGCCTAACCTCCCTAGCGGTCTAATTCCATGCAAATTTCAATGCAAAAAGCGGTACAATTTTTTGCATGGAAATGTATTTTTCATTGTAGGCTATAATTCTCAAACATAACTTACCAATATTTAATACATTTCATACATTTAATAATAAACTTTAAATAACAAAACACAAAAATCTGTAAAAAAAAATTAAAACATATTTAAACATGTAATTTAAGTGTACAGTTGCAAGAATGATATATATATATATATATATATATATATAAATATATATATATATATATATATATTTATAATATCCTTTGTATTGAATTCAATACAGCTTTTTTGTATTGAATCTAATACAAAATTATTTGAATTTCCCGCCGATCCTCCCGCCGGCACCGACGCATGCACTGACGTCACCGGAAACCCTGGAGATCGTCACTGCATTCGACGGCTGGAGATCGAGAAGGAAAGACGTGTCCCCAGGACCTGCGGGGACCAACTGGACGACGGGGGACAACAATGGAGCAAGGTAAGTGGGGGTTTTTAATTAGTTAAAAGCTACCCCGAATGTGACTCTGTATTACCGCTATTTGCAGGTAAAATCCACCCCGAGTCACACTTAGGATTACCACTATGGGGGTTAACAGGTTATCTTCCTGTTGGCATGGATTTTCATTTCTGAGACCTGCAGCCTGGTTTGTTGGTTATTTGCTGGAATTTGGAGTTGGTATTTTCTAGATAATTTTTCTGATGGGTATGTGTAATAATTGGTAATACTTGGTTAATAGATTCTTTGGAGGTTTATTTGGTTATTTAATATTTGCTGAAAAATAATATTATAAAGGGGTTTTGTAGTTGTTAAAATATTTATTTATATTGGTTATTTATCTGTTATTTATTGTTGATTAAAATGGATATTTAAATATTTATGGTTAAAAAATGTCCGCTTGCCAGCCATTTAAGTGCATAACAGTGTCTGTGTCATTAATGGGGGAATGGTGGTTGGTAAGCAGGGTGGGGGTTTTTGGGGGGTGGGTAAGTGTGGTATTTTAAACCTGGGATAGATGGTCTGAACTACCCTGGTCATGACCCTAGAAAGATAATGAATGATCATTTTAAGTGACAGTAGTTGAAAGTGTGGTAATTTGCTTTCAAAAGTCCAAAAAGGAACAAACACAAATTGAATCTGCCTAAAAGCAAGCTGTGTTTACCCATGGACCCTAGCACTAACAAAAATATAAATAAATATCCAAATAGTTAACAGATAGAAAAAGCACAATGTTCAAAACATAATGAGACCATTCTGTGCACCAGTACTGTTATTTGAAGCTTTCTGAACCTTCATGATTTAGTTATAGTCAAATAAACCCCTAGAAACCATCACAATTTCACTTTTCCAGTTTTGTAAAAGCAATGTAAAATATAACAGAATGTAGTAAGGATGTAGTATGGAAAAAGTGGTTCTGCTCATCCCCATTCTTTAGCCACTGCCTAATACAATTGTTTGTTAGGTCACAAGGAAGAACACTTAGGGTTATACTATTCTCTTTACTGGACAGCATACATACATTACATCCTTGTTTATCCTACTGTCAATAACCAAGTTTTGCTTCAAGGTTTGTTTTATTTAGGACAAAATAAAATAAAATAAAAAATGTCAAAGTCCTATTTTTGATTGCTGCTCCTGTCAGCCCCCTGAGCGTGTTCTCTGTCTTCCTTGTCATTATGTAGTTCTATTTCCACTTTTTATTGCATTGGTTAAGGGATAACGGTTAAGGGTTTTAAAGTTGTACAAATGCAGGCCTGTTGCCTTGGCAAGGTATGCAGCTACGAGCTTGGGTTCTGCAGATTGTCGGAGCCAGGGCCTATTTTATTGGGAATTTTTGTTTGAAAAATTAAATGTTTATTTAAAAAGGATCAAAGTCAACAAATGACCCGTAAAGGTTTTAACCAAAAAGACATGCAGAGGGTAAATAATTTGTCACTAGTAATGCATGTGGACTTTCTGTTTCTGTTTTTTTTTCCCAATCACTGACCTATAGTGACCTATTTTTACTGTGTCTGCTTCTGGAAAACATCATCTTGGTAGATCAAACATAGTTCACAATGCAGATATACAGCTTTGAGGTTACAGGCACAGGAGGTGCACTGGCATTTACTGTAAAGTTATAAATGCAAATTTATTTCAGAGTACTGCTTAGGCACCATTATTATCTCTATGTCCCAATAAAATAGAGAACTCTAACAGCGGTATTAGAACAACTGATCTGTTGTAATCTGGGCACAATTAAAAATTACAGTTTGTGTTGGGGATGTAAACTGTAAGATACACTGACATTGGCATGGTTCTTTTCTGGAAACATTACTTACTAAGCTTCTCTTATCCTGAACTTTATACAGCATTTGTGAAAGTATGTTGGCAGCATGGGAACAAAGATTAAAGTAAGTATTTTTGCAATATACCCAATATACCCCACTTACTAGATTGTAAGCTCTTTGGAGCAGGGTCCTCTCCTCCTGTATCACTGTCTGTATTAGTCTGTCTTTGCAACCCCTATTTAATGTACAGCGCTGCATAATATGTTGGCGCTATAAAAATCCTGTTTAATATTATTAATAATAATAATAATAATAATAATATTATATATATATATATATATATATATAATAATAATATTATATATATATATATATATATATATATATATATTTATATATATAATATATATAATATACTTACGCCCCAAATGCTTCTTCCTAGCCCTTTCTGAGATTTTCTTTTAAATAGCATTTAGTGCACCTTTCCAAATTGCACAACCATTTCATTTATGTCAGTCACTCACGTTAAGCCTCCAGAGCTTTATAGATATTCATCACTCCTGAACAAATTAAGTTGTGCAAGTTACATAAAAACTATGATGCCCTGTTTCTGCTTGACTAATTATTGCACAGTAATGTTACTAGCTACAAATTACAGTTATTAGGAACAGTAACATGCCAAAATACAATTACACACTGCTTTTTACCAACATAGTACGGCCAAAATATTATAATTATTTTTTATATAAGGAGAGAAATGATTGTATATTTCTGGCAAATTCAGCATTGACAAATTTTATTAGGTACAGTGTTCACCCTAGATACCCCCTAGTTATTGTATTTAATTACATATCTGCATTAGAATATATATATTTTTTGTAAACAAACACAGACAAACATGGACAGAAATACTTGGTAGTGGTGGCAGCAGCAGAGCCATGCAACCAAGAAACGGTCCAAGTAGGTTTGCCTGCATTTATTCAGCAAGGCAGCAAACCAACACAATGCATGGTATTCTCAATGCAGGTGGGTTTTCTATGGCAAAATCATAGCATAAACAAAGAAAACATATGCTTGTGCCAGTAACTAAAACTAAAGCTCTATACAGATGGTGTACAATGTCCCCCAATGTTGACTAGCAATCTGCAGCAACGGATCAGAAAACATTCGAGCAAGACAACTGCTGTCTTTTTGTATAGAGGAGAATACAGTTAGGTGATTCCTACTTATCCTCCCCTCACCCAAAGAACTGAACAGCGATGTCTGTACAGCAGCTCATTCATTCTGTGTAGTTTTTTCTGTCAATTTTTGACAGCATTAAAAAAACATCATTAAAGACCCAGTCTGCGCTCCTGGCTTAGTTAACCTCAGATTTCCCCTTGATGGTCCCCAGATAGTATTTTATATAACTATTTTACCTACTTTTCCTAAATGTCTCTAGACTGGTCACATAACACCATAGGCGAATTTACTAAAGTGATAGCTCTAGATCAGGGGTCAGCAAACGTTTTGGACTACTAGGCTATTTCAGGAGGTCAAGAAGGCACACTAGGCCAGAAGAAACAAGGTGTCCAAGGAAAGGTTTTTTTTTTTAAAATACAGTATGATCAATGAGAAACATGATATTGCATGTTCTTAGAGACAGATACAATATCAGGTACTAACGATGGGGAGTTAAAAAAGAATTTTAAAAAAATTCTAAATAAATAAAAATAATAGAATAAAATACCTTTATTAGAACAGGTTCAAAACATTTTTTTTTGGAATGGAACTTTATAAGTGCTTTGTGCATTAATTTACCTAATGACAAAAAAATACATGCAGTTAAGTTGATTGACTTCCCCCTAAAACTGACCTTAGACTACAATAATGACATATGACTATGGTAGGGACATTAGATTGTGAGCTCCTTTGAGGGACAGTTAGTGAAATGACTATCGACTTTGTACAGCGCTGCCTAATATGATGGCGCTAAAACAATACTGTGTAATAATACGAATTTATCAGATGATTAATAATAATTAGTATTTAGTTACTAATCATATATTAATCAACTGATAAATTATGCATCATTAGTTGATATAACTTACTTTTAAACTTACTTTACTTAGTTTTTCCTGGCTCTCTGTTACTGCTTTTGCATCTAGTCCGGTGTCCCAAGTATAAGCACCCAGGAACACTTGGGACATGGGACTCCTATCAGGGAGGGACTCTCTGAACGCCCCTAAAGAGAAATCCTTCTCCTCCGCAATGCATACGGAGGAGAGGGAGTGCAGAAGTGTTAACGCCCGCCGCTGTAAGTAGGGAAGGGAGCCACAACAAGGAGGCTCAAGAGCAACATGTGGCTTTGGAGCCGTGGGTTGCCAACCCCTGCTGGCCGGGATTAGGCCGGATCGACTATTAAAAAGCTGGGGGGTGTTAGGCCAGAACAGACTACTGGCCAGGTGGTATCTGGCCTAAAGGCCAGAGTTTGCTGACCTCTGCTTTAGATTAAAAGTTAATACTGCCTTTTTTTATTTTTCAAACCTGCTGAAATTAAAAAAAAAATAAGAAAAAAAATGAATTAGGCTGTATGTCAGAAATAGATAGGCATATTGCATGTTTTGAAGGACAGCATTTTCAGCCTTCTGCCAAGACTCTTTAGCTCAGCCACTGCTGTTTAGTTAATCTTAAGGCATCACTGTCATGGTACCAATTGATTGGCATAAGGCCAATGTGGTTCCTATCTAGGTAGGATGTATTGTTTGGGCGGCCAAGTGACAAATGACATTTAATATTTATAAATGTAAAGTTATGCATTTGGGGGCTAATATGCATGATTCATACTGTCTAGGGTGAATACATTTGGGGAAGTCAGAAATGGAAAAGGATCTGGGGGTTCTGGTAGATCATAGACTTAATAACAGCATGCAATGCCAAGCTGCAATATCTAAAGACAAGGGGGCACTCTTTGCATCTGGAGGAAAATAAATGTAATCTCCGGATAAGGAAGGGATTCTTTACAGTAAGGTTTTTTAAAACGTGGAAAAGAAATATGTTTTTATCTGGGATATGTTTGTTTCCCTAGTGATTGAACTTTTTCAACCTATGTAACTATGTAACATGTATTTTCATATCCTGAAGATGTCACTGTTGCTGTTCTTGACAGATGTTTAAACAGTATCGTGTGAAAAAAGTTATGAATTACAAATAGCGCAATAAGAAAAAAACAAAAATATTTGTTACACAATGAATACATTGTAGAACCTACACTTTAAGCCTTGCATACTGTCAGGGTGGTCCATGTAAATGGAGAATTGTGTGCTGCTAATTTACCAAAGAAGTATACAAAAAAAGCAAGGAGCTTACTATGGATAGTGGATGTAATTTTTCCTACATTGCCAGCAATAAGTAGAAGTAGTGAAATAATGTTTTTAGTGTCAGATGAACATGATTTGAAATTAATCCATTGTTCCACTTCCTGCTTAGCATCGTGTACATTTCTCGCCTTGAAGGATGCGTGACTAAATCTACTCTGCAGTCTTTTATATTTAGCTGTACAGCAGCCATAAATCAGCACATGAAATTCCAGCAGAGTTAGAAACCTTACACTGTGATTCTCTTGTGTTACCCTTCTAATAAGTATCCTATTCAGTTATTTATACACATCAAATATAATTATATAATTTAATAATATTAACTTCTATTTACATAGAGATGATGTAGGTTTGCAGTTAAACAAAGCTAAGTAGAAAAAAAACTGGAATAATAAAAGTAATATTTTACCAATAGGGTTGCTTGCACACAATGTACACCGCGTAAAAGAAGACAAAATATACAAACATTTCTTTATTTCAGCCCATGTTCACAGATGTCGCCGATGTTCACACGGTAATCCAATTCCTGGAGCTAGGTATGACTACATAAACATCTCATTGTACATTACAGAAAATATTGCAAAAAAAAAAGAGTTTGCAGAAGAGACATTCCCTGTCCCTTTTGCAATAAACAATCTGCCAGCTTGCAAATTTTACTTTTAAACTAAAGTTTAGCTTTACAATTTTAGTTAAAATTCAAATTTAAAACGTAATAAAGTGTATTTTTTGAATATTATAGCTACATTAGTTTTTTGTGGTTTTTGAACTAGTTCTGAGTACAATTGGCATCTAATTGGGTGCATTATCAGTGTCTTTCCAATGGGCACAGCAAGAAAATGCCAGACCATGCAGAAGAGGAAGATAGCATGGCGGATGTTTAGATGTGGAAATTGGGAGTTAGGAACTCTACATTACTGATGGAAAGTATATCCGGATGTATGTATGTCACGTTAGGCCAGTGTGCTCTGAATATTGACCTATAATGGCAAGTGATGCCCGCACCCACTGATGTTTCATTTTAGGTGAGGAAAAATGAAGATTTGCCATCTGTACTGCTGAGAACTGAGCTCTTGATAGGAATGTACACAAGTAAGCTCATTTAAATAACACAGAAAAAACTCAGTCCTCCTCCATCATCCATCATTATCAAAGGATTCATAAAGCTATGGGGAATTAGGAAACCCCTGGGGTTTAATGGGGGGCAGATAGTAAGAAACCAGCCATGTTTATCCAACAAGATAGTCATTATTTCCTAATAATCAAAGGTCCTGGTACCTGTTGGACCATTTTTCCATAACAGAAGGATGATGACTTAATTGCCCTGGCAATCGTTTGCACAAAAGCCATGAAAATAATAAAGACTTCATAATTTTTTAGACTAAAACTTGGGATTTTTGGGTCCAGAGATATGCAATATTTTAATCAGCTTGTTTAATCCACAATCTATATACTTTAGGGCATCATCGCCAAATGTGGAACAATGTGCCTGTCTACATGCAGCCTTGAAAGCAAGCTGAACTGTATGTTGGGATAAAAAATAAATTATTTTGACATGTTTTATTGACACAACCAACAGTTAACGAGAGAGTTACTGGGGTGGAGTATCAAAATGTTGCCTCTGGGTCCAGCTATATTTGGTATACCTGTTTTCACAAAACTAAACCGGTGCTGCAACTTTTTTGTTGCAGTAGTAGAAACAGGCTAAAAAGTCTTATACAATCTTCTAATTGTTATGTCAAATTTGCAACAAAAATAATTTCTTTTGTTGAAGAAATTTCTCAATGTTCTGTTGTAGGACTACAAACAATGGTTTCTGCTACCTGTACCTTGTTTTATCCCTTGTCCTTGTTAGGAGATAGGCCTACAGCTTTTAGCTATTTCCAAACTGCAGAATACACCCCTTTCCTCAGTTCATGAAGTGTTGCCAGAATGACAGATTGTAGGAAGCTAATGTGTTAGGAGAGGGGTCTACTGCTGCTGAAAATGGCTGCATCTCTAAGTTATAAGTACTTTTGCACTTAGTCCTTCTGCAAAGTCCCACAAATACCTGTTGAACCTGCCAATGCAGTCCAGTTATTAGCTTTGTGATGGTGTTGCAAGGATGCTGCACAGGAAAGATGAATGATAGAAATGTTAAGGAAAATATTAAAAATGCAATGCATATCAGGCAATCCCCATTCCTCATTTCCGGCAATATCATTTTTGCAGCACCACCTAAAGGATTCATTAGGCATTATAGGACGTATTCAGGTAAAGTATGTTGATACTTTGTGATTGCTATTTTAACATGTTCCAAACTGCAAAATGGTGCTGCTAGAATGATGGATTTTAGAACCCAAATGTAAGTTTGGAGAACCCCTCTTTAATGTTGGTGACTGTGATAACAGTTATGGCAGTTGTTACTAATCATCAGGGAATCAGTTGGTATTACATAGTACCATTGGAATGTTCAGAAAATATCTGGCTCCAGTCTTGAAGATCATACATGCTACTCCCCACAGTCAAATTTAAGTGTTGTAGCTCAGCACATGACAGTAATAAAAGAAACGAATTATAAAGCAGATAGGTTTTTGATAATCTTGTATGCTGAGGCAGAAGTCAAGCAGCTGAACTTGCTAACAGCTTCCAGACTCTGGGTTCTATATCTAAATTATTTTGTGCTACTTTTTTGTGGTGCTTTGTTCCCCCAGCTGACTACTTCCAATCCAGGGGGACAATAGTTAATTGCAATCCTAATATTGCTAGCATTTATAAAAGTTCTTTATAAAACATTTTTTACATTTAAAAAAAAATGTAAAAATCAAACAAAATTAAAATAGGTCAAATAACTGTAAATACAAAAACATTATGGATTCAGCCATTGCTAAGTAATTACCACTGGAAACAGCTATAGTGTTAGCAACAGTAGAACAGGCAGCATTGTTGGATATAGGGGAGGATAGGAAGTAGGTGCTTGGCTGTGTCCTCCTCATTAAACAATATCAGCATGGCAGATTCTAAATGACACCATAGGACAATTTTACAGATGCTAGACTTTATCCTAAGACAAAACTTTATTTATCCTAACATTTATCCTAGGCAACAAAATCTAGCGACTTTCAGACTAAAACCTGGACTCAAAAACAGAAAATAATAACAATTATGTATACACTTTACTATGAACCATTTATATTCAATGTCATCCAATGCAGCTGTATGCATGTTTGTATTCACTATATTTGGTTAATGCCACAAGATTAGAAGGGTAGGGGGCAGTACTAAACATTAAAACCTACAAACCGGTATGACTCCTTGGTCATTTGTGGCTAAAGCCAGCTAAATTCAGCTGTTTAAGAACCATGAATCTATTGTTCCTTATCTTGTTTAATGACATGCATTACATTCTAAATTTTTGCTCCTTCTAAATGTCATATGCTCCTTCTAAATTTCACTTCCTCATCTCATACATTTTACCAAAATTGTCAAATTTTCATGAAAAAAATATGGCCAAAACTTTTGCTAAAATGAAATTGTTGATTTCACATTCGTCGCTACTGTTAAAATTGTTTGTTATGGGATTTCTTGTTATGTTTCAGGTTGCTGTAATTTGATATTACACAATTTTATATTATTACTTTCATGAAATATGAAATAAAAACACATACTAAGGTAGTATTTAAAATGTAAATATGTGTCTGTAAACACGTCTCCATTTAAAAAAAAAATAGATAAATGGTAATCTTTTCAAAAATACAGTATGTAATTTATTTGCAGCTGATGAAATAATTGGAGGTAGTGTCAGCTCCACCACTAGGCTTCCAGAAAACATGCTGATGTTACATGTGTCAGCACAATGCAGTCTACTTCTCTAACAGTGATACTCTTAGGAAGTGTGGAAGTTTATGACTGCCTACAAGTCAAGGTAAAAAAGGAAGGTATATATGAAAATGCTTAGAATGCAGAATTCCAGGCAGGATTGATGATTTAAAGGCACTGTGCACACCAATAAATAATATTAGAGTGAAACAGATGTGAGCTGTGCAAGACTTGATATAAGTCCGCAGGGCACAGAACGGCACTGAATATGGCAGGATGAACATTTTTTTTTGCTCCTATTGAAAAGAATGAAAAAAAAAATGTTTTCAATATTTTATTCAGCAGACCAAAGTTAAACAAACAAGAGCAGTTTATAGTTAGAGTTTATAATTTAAAGCAGGAGGAGGAGTAAAGGTAACATGTTAAGTTAAAAAAATTGAAAGCAGGCAGGTTCTTTATTGCAGAAGAGACAAGGTGTAATGTACAGCGCTTCATAATATCTTGGTGCTATATAAATCCTGTTTATTATTAATAATAATAATAAAAAAAATAATAATGATAATATTAATAATAATAATAATAACAATAATAATAGTAATATTATTGTGACTATTTGTTTACCTAAACTGACCCTCTTGCCTCCTCAGCATTGATATTTTCACCTAGTCCTTTTCCAGATTCGGATCTTGATTGGCCAGGCTGATATGATATAATTTCATATGCTGAACTTTGCATGCAAAAAGTTTACAAACAGACAGTTAACCACCTGACCGTTACACTGAGGTCTAGATTTCTGTACCAAAAGTGATCCACTGTTTTTCATGAAGTTTCTAGGGGTTCTAGGGGTTCTGGTAGATAATATGAATATAAAAAATGTATTTACTTTTTTTTTATTTTTTTTTATTTTTTTGTATTGGATTGGATACTGGAGTTTGTATTCAATCCAATACAAAATGAGCGTTTGAATTTACCAGTTATGTACTTTGTATTAATTTTATATTATTTTGTATTGGATTATCCAATCAAATACAAAATATAAATTTGAATTTCCAAGTTATTTACTTTTATTTTATTTTTTTTTATTTTTTGTATTGGATCGGATAGGGAGTTTGTATTCAATCCAATACAAAATGATAGTTTGAATTTACCAGTTATATACTCTGTAATTATTTGAATTATTTTGTATTGGATTGAATAAGAGTTTGTATTGAATCCAATACAAAATGAATGAATGAGTTTCAATTTGAATTTCCCGCACATGCGCCGACATCATCACGCACGCAGGGAGGAGCTGTCCGTTTTTTTTTTCTCTGCCGGACGGCTTCTCGTTTCAGAGATCATCCGGCGCTGGAAGAAGAAGGACGTGGACGATCAGCGGGACCAGGTAAGAAGCCGGCCGGCATCTTGTGTTCCGTCGGCCGGCTTCTTACCTGGTCCGGCTGGCACCCGACGCTGGAGAGGGAGATCGACAGAGGACGACGCTGGAACACGAACACGATGCTGGATGAGCACAGGGGGACCAGGTAAGTGGGGATGGGAAAAATCTCGGGGTTAACCATCCTAGCCGTTTTTTTTTGCCCGCACGAAGGTCGGGCTTAACGGCAAGGAGGTTAAGTTTGTTTTATTGCAGAAAAGACATGGCCTGGCCCTTTCTGCAGTAAATAACCTCACTATTTTTTCTTTTTTAAGTTTAGTTTAGAACCAAGCTCGCTCTGCATTTTTGTCTTTCCTGTCAAAATAAATAAGTAAAAACCGTACGTATTGATAAATTATTACCTAAATGAAAAAGAAAAGAAATATATAGAAATGAGGCGGTAGGGAACAATAGATAGCAAAGCTCAACTGATAAAATATAATAATTACAACTACAAAAATGAGGACTCCACAACAAGTTTACTGTAATGCATCTTTTGCAATGTAAGAACAATAGTGGTGTGAAGAAGATATGTATAATCATGTGTGTTGTCAACAATCAAGTGGTTTAACAAGTTATACCTTAGTGGTTTCTTAAAAGTAGCAGACGACACTTTGAAAGGAAGGCTGCAGTAAACCAAATCATTATAGTGATCTTCATAGTATGGTTAAAATAAAAGCAAGCCTTTAAACAAAATCTTTTTGTACAGATTGAGCAGAAATACATGTGTGTAATTTATCTTGCTACCCACATGTGTTTAGCAGAATATAGCTGTCAGAGTTTAGCTTGTCCATATGTAGCAAGGAGATAGAATGTGTAATGACAGAGGGGCCTCCATCCCCAGGACTCACATTTCCTAGTCTCTGTGCTTTACTTCCCTATGGGATCTGCTATTTTTGCTTCCTATTAACCTTGCCACAAGATCTGTATTATCAGGCTAATGTATTTCTCATACTTGTTGTCAGAAAAAAAGAAATGCTAGGGGTAAAACAGGCACATAAGATCAACCCCTTGCCACAGAAGGAAAACTAATACTAATTAAAAAATTAAAAATTGGAGCAATGGTATTCTTTATTTTCCCAGTTGAAATGAATGGCCAGCAGCTTTTGCTTTGAGGTCACTACCAACTAAAGAGCAGCCAGACGTAAAAGCCCCAGGCTTTGCATGATATGGCAGGGGTGAACAAATTGAAGACATTTCTGTACAGCACCCTTGTAACATATCCACAAATACTTTTGTAATACTTCAACCAAAAAAAGAATTTGTGAAGCTTATACTATTTGGATGCAGCACTAGATAATATTTTGTGCTGAAAATGAGTGTAATATTGAGTACAGATGCACACTGAAACACTTAATTGTGGGTGGGCTAGTGTGTCTTTTATTATCAAATGAAGACCTCTGTTCGATTTTAATGTGATTCTACATATCTACAAAGATTTTTTAATGTTTTAACTGTCAATTTATCACTTTGTCACACAACTCCTTACTTTAGGACTTTGCTATTTGGTGATCAGTAACAGACCTATTGGCGTTAGATCTATAATATCTGAATATGTAGTGTACAGCAGATTCAGTATCTCTCCCTGACCTTAATCAAAACTTGATTAAGAAACAAAAAGAGACCCTACTTTAACACAGAAATATGAGGCAACTTTCAATACAAAAAGGAAAATGGCGGGCAGCACACAATGAATCTCTGATGGACTCAAAACTTTACCAATCCTGAGTGCACAGAGATCACCACAGAACAGGTTCTCTTAGGTTTTAAGGTTGACACAGATTCAAGATGAGACAATGTCATTTAACTTGTCTGGATCTGGGTAGCTGGTGGGACCCATTGTCAAGCTTACACGGTAGTGTACAACCTATAGTTTTGTTTCACTGTTCCCTACTGCAGGCAGTAGAGTGGTTCATCTGTTTTGGCACGTCAGCTTTTAGGAGCTATAAGTATCTAAATTATGCTCCACTGGCCCCATTCTAATCTCCTAATCATAAATGTTGAGGAAGGTTCATGTTTGCCTGCAACCAAACTCCATGTACACATTCAGATTTAAAATATTTGGAAACTAAAAGCTGGTTGGAGTAATATGCATGGGGGCTTGTCACCTCTTCTAACCACGTTTATTATGCAATACTAAAACCATGTTTTATGCAATAAAGGAATTTAGGCATTAATTGCTGGTGTATTATCATTAGTGTTTTGTTTGAATTGTGGGGCATTAATACATCAATACAGTTGTTACTACTTTAGCAACAGGTAGTCAGTCAATTGCATGGCTTGGTGGCCTGGAATTGCCAAGTACAGTGAACTAATGGAAGCTTAGGTTCAAAGATGTTAGCAGGTACAACCTATGCTTTGTTAACCTCTAGTTCATTTGTAGAAATAGCCATCTAGTCCATGCCAACATGTACACATTGTGGTTAAGGTACGAAACATATACAAAAGGACATGAAGCTCTATACCTCTTTGTGTAGCTTTTCCATGAAAATTAATGATTTTTAATCACCTAATTATAATTGCTTTGCTACATTTTTTCCTATTATGTGTAACTATGTTGATATCTATGTATGTCAAGTCCCTAAAATTAAGTCATATAGCTACTATTGTTGTGTTGTGTGTATTGTATGCATGTTGCTATATTTAAACCTTCAGAAGATGAACAGGTTATATTCATCATAGTTAAAAGATAATTAGTCTGTTCCTCAATAATAGATTGCTAGGGTTGTATATTCCTGTAATACTTGTTTGCTCCATTCATCGTCTTAGTGACTAGCAAACAATTTCCTATTAAACTTTTGTTGTAGTCCTCAGGCCAGCTGGTCGAGCTATTATGTATCCAGATTAGATAAGATTGTGTTTTGTTTAATTAAATAGAATGAAAAAATATGTTTTAAGATTAAAATCAGTAATAGTTTTTAGAGTTCATCTATAGTCATTTATAGGGATGAGTGAAGCGATCTATGTGAGTAAATGTTTGCAGCAAAACTAAACTGTTTGCTGGAACTGACTGTCTGGGGATGATAAAAAGCACATGAGACAGTTTTTTGACAGTTTTTCTACAGATGATCTACAAAAAAATATGTAGCATCATCTATTATACAAGATCAAGAAAAACAATTGGGTTACCCTAAACCCCTGTAGTATCACGTTAAAAAAAGTTGTCCTAACTACAGCAACAGCAACAGCAAGTCAGGATAAGTGAAATTCTTAGGTATACTCTTTACAGAACCCAACACATAAGAAAGACAAAATTAAATGTTTTGCCAAATGGTAGTAAGATGGAAGTAAAAAGAAAATGGGAAAAATACTTTCTTACATTGAATTTTTTAAATTGACTGTACTGGTGCAACAAAGTAGTCTTTGGCTTTGATAGCTGACAAAATATGGCAAAAACCTATGGATCAAGTACTTCAAGCCATTCTTCAAATTTAGTGCTATCCTAATGATCATTTTACCCTCCAACAGGGTAAAACATGGAGAACATTTCGATAATTGTTCTAGCATATTTACAAGAATGTGAGTTAGATTGTTTTTCAAAATAGTTGGAGAATACGGTTTACATTTGACTGATGTAAGTGGTCTGTGTAAGTCACTTGAGAAAAATTAATTAGTTCTCCAGGCATTACTGCCCATAGATGTGAACCAGATGAGATTTTCTTATACAGTACAAAACAAACTATGCTTAGATAAGGCATCCATAAGCTTTTAAGTTTGTGAGTGAAGGGGGAAAATTGGAAAACATCAATTTCTATACGACAGAATGACTGGTAATTGAATACCAACTATTTACTTCACCTACAGAGTGGAGTTTCTATAGCATCTGCTGCTTGGATGCAACATTAGCACTATTGTTTTCCTAATAATACCTATATGTTTTGCACTCAAATGCACATGACATCACATCTTTTATTACCATCTGAAAACACATCTAAAAATGTCACTGTACATTAAATGGAATACCTAACTCTGTCCCGTCAAAAATCAAGAAGGATCCCAGTTTAGCACAAGCATAGGTTACCGAGCTATGGTAGAATTAGAAATACACAAACAACCCACAACTGGTCCCATATTACTGATTAGGAAAAAAACAGGAGTCTAGGGCCTAGTTGATATCCAGTTTGCTCAGCTCCAACCCTTATCCTCCCTTAATAATCCAGTGGGATAGCACAACTGGTCAGATCTACGCATATTGCTGTCATTTCACATTGAAAGATACACTTGTTATGTTGCGAAGTGGCTTCTCTGTGCCAATTGCAATCCATATCAATGCAAGATAAAGGAAAGGGGAGGGGGTATATCTGCTACCTTGCCTACAGTATGTTTTTACAAGAATAAGATTGAAGTGCCAACAAAAAGTGCATTTTTTTTAGGGTGGCTGCATTTATCCCTCTTTCTTAATCTCCAATATGTTTTAGTAGTAGGAACACAGAATAGTCTCTGCTTATCATTGAGTGTTATGCTTTTGAATGTGATGTCAGCCATCAAGAAATATTGCCTAATGTTGCTTCTAAGCTGCAGCTAATGGAGAAATGTATTTTTTTCAACAATGTTTGCAGCAAACATTTGAACTTTTGGCTTTATATAAATATTTTAATTATATATCTATATTACTAAGACACTCATAGCTCAGGTACAGGTGAAACACATCAGATAAGTGGACTGACTTTGGAGTTTAAAGCATTATTTGGAGCATAAAGTGGAGCATGTAGTGCAGTGTTTTCTGTGATTTGCATTTTGTAAGAAAAAAAGGTTACACTATATGCATTCCTATTTGCATTCATAAGTTGAAGCATTTTTTTGAAAGTTGTGAAAATGCCACGCTATTAATGAAGAGTGAATTGAGTTATGTAAGAAGTTCCATTATCCATACTGAGGTGACAGCTAAACGAAAAAATAAGAACATGCAATTTACAGAAACGTCAGATAAGCTAGGATCTGATTTATGCTTAGGATACCTTTCTGAAGTAGGGAAGAAAAAATCTTGTGTGAACTCCTGTGATCCAAGTTAGAGCAAAACACAACCTTTTAGCCATTGCCATATTTTGCGCTGTTTGCTTTTTGGACTCAATCTGTGTGTCATGCTCCATTTATTGTTTTTAGGTGGAACAGGTTGACACTTTATAGCTTAAAAAGTTCAGACTCCTTATTTAAAGGCATTAAAATTGGTTTTCTGGTAAAAGGCGTAATATTATTTACCAATAAAAAAACTTTTTTTATTGGTAAAATTTTTTTGGATTTTGTATTTAATGGATTATTTCAAGAAATTTTTACAGATGAATAGTAACAGAAAAAAAAAACAGAAGCAAGGGGCATTCAAAGAACTAATAATGGTAACTAAGGAGTTAAACAGGAAAAACTTTTGTCAAAAAAAGATAACCAAAATATGTTGGCATAACAATATTTCTTTCCTGGTATAACAGGTGTGATAGATTGACCCTACCTTGACTCTAGACCCCTGCTGGACTTAACCATAGCACCCTCATAGACTACTTTGGCTCAATTCCATTAGGAAGGAGCAGCAGCAGAGCCGGGATGCCTAGGATAAGTTAGGCACTAGATTAATTACTTTTAATTGAAACATTTCAAAAAACAGATCCACTGTCTAGGACAGGGGTCAGCAAACCTTTTTGGCTACTAGGCCATTTTAGGAGGTCAAAATGGCACACTAGGCTGCACTCTCTCTCGAGCCCCGTGCGGATGGCTCCACCGCTCCACCCCCACCAGGAATGGCCCACAAGGGAAATCCCTCTCCTCCACATTGCATACGGAGGAGAGGGAATGTCCCCTTACCCCGGAGGCAGAAGTGTTAACGCCAGCCATGGTAAATAGGGGAGGGAGGCATAACAAGAAGGCTCAAGAGCTGCACACGGCTCCGGAGTCGCAGGTTGCCGACCCCTGCCAGCCCAGAATTAGGCCGGATTGACCAGGGAGGCATTAGGCGGGAACGGACTACTTTCTAGGCCGTATCTGGCCTAAAGGCTGGAGTTTGCCTACCCCTGGTCTAGGAGAGTATAATAGAATGTCACTTTGACATGATTCCCGTATGTGTTTTGAATTGGAACATGGTCTAAAAGAATAGGTCCAGTACCCACCTTACTTGTGTTGTCTACCAATGTATGCTGAAATTGTCAAACAGATGGGGGCCTTGTATACAGAACTGCCATCAGAAATTTCTGGGCATTCTTCTCCATACTAAGTAATCCTAATGGGCCCCTTTCCCCTCATATAAAAATTCAAGCATTTCAAATGTCAAGCTCTTTTGATCAGGACCTGGAACAGAAGTACCCTTTCTCCTTCCCTGATGGCAGCCCTGCTTGTCTGTGTCCAAAGTTCCCAACCTATATTTCATCGATCTTGCTATGCAAAATGTCAGGTGTGGCACTAGTAAAAAGGCTGAAGCATAAATTCATAAAGTGGCAGTGATCTATAATAGTGTAATGTAATATGTCTTTAGCTTATATATATCTTCTAAAGCATCTCCCTAATTACTATAGCATGTTGTCAGGCTCTAACCATCTTATGGAACATGTCTGCAGTCAATTACAACTTTCTTTAGCATTATTTTTACTGATTATTATGTGAGACCCTCTGGGGATAATTAGGGCTATACTTGAAGCTCCCTATATCAAGTAAGTTGAACAATACTAATCTAGGTAATGAGAAAGTTGCCAACATAAGCATTCCCATTACATGCACCTGAATATTTCAAAATTTTTTTCTGTGACTGTGATTGACCATCTCCTCTTGTTTGCAATGATGTGTTACTGAATATTTGAGAAGTAAAAAACATAGTTATGTTTTATTTATAGTAGTATTTTTTGCTACTAATGCAGAAAAGCAGGACCTAAACACAGTAGCATATGATGTAACCAAAAGGTTCTGCTGGACAGACATCTCCTTTAAAGAAAGCAGTGTTTATTGAGCTGGGCTTAATTTTCAGTTTTTTTAGGTAGTAAACTTTAAAAAAACTTTTTTTGCTCTAAAATTAGTTTTATTAAGCACACCCAGTCCTGTAAATCAGTATCAATATTGGCTAGATTAAACAATTTCTTTACAGTTTAAAGACAGCTTTAGGAAGAATACTTTGTATAATATTTCATTCCAAATATTTTTTTTTTAAAGGATATCTTATATCCTTCATCATGTTGCCAGATGTTGCAGCACAGCCAAACAGAGCCAACTTTACCTAATCATAACCATGAGCAGGGTCAGATAGCAGGGTCACTGCCTACATTTATGACCCTCTTTGTTGATCTTTTTATGCATCACAATTATTTTTAGGATTACAGTACAGAAACCTCCTGCACTTGGAGAAAATATATGGAAATGTTTTGGTGTGTTTAAAATAAGTGTTTGATCCTCTTTTCTTTTCTTTAAAGAGTGTACTCGGACTTGACATGAGAACTTTTAGTACAAATCTGATGAACAAATAAAAGAGCAGAAGTCAGTAACTATATTTTGGTAGGGAAGGCAAATGGTATATTATACAACTGATACTTTTTAGTGACTAAAATATATATATAAAGATGTATTATATCTGTTGTTAAACCTAAAAAAGGGGCTTCAAATAACCATTTATTGAGACAGGTAGGGATATCAGTTTGCCCTCCAAAGTGCGCCTGAAATGTAAATTGGGACCTTAACCTAGGATATCTTTTAAAGCCCAAAAAGCTTGTGTCTTTTTAATATGTTATGTCTGATTTGTTATTTCTGGCTGAAGTGGTACAATAAATATACAAGGAATGGTTGAATATACCCTAAACGGCATCCAATCAATAGTTGTTATACAATCACTGTTAAAAATATAATTTATTTACTAAACTTTATTTACAATACTTAAAACATGTTACAATAGAGACATATCCAGAAAGCATTCATCGAGTGTTCCACCAATTCAACGTGTTTCACAGCAGATAAGTATCCGCTTCTTTAGGAGTCTTTTACGGAGGAACACGAAGAGGTGTTCTTGATATGTCTCTGTTGTATCATTTTTTATTTATTGTAAATAAATTATGTTTTAAGCAGTGATTGTATAATGACTATTATTGATTGGATGCCATTTAATTCCCATTCCACCATTTCTTCTTTATTTCATGTAGATGTTGGTATCATTGAATTATCCCATCAAATGATTTCTTTTTATTTCATAATATGAAGTGGTACATTGTTTATTTTGCTTGTTATAACCATTCCTTCTAAAATAAGAAAGAGAAAAGGATTAGTTCCAGTGACTACCACGGAAGCAGCCTATGCTCAGAAATACCAAATTAGCACTTTACTGACCCTTACAAAGTCCTATGACACAAATCAATAGGAGTTAGATATTTTCTTTGGCAGGAAAGATATGCAGATATAGGAAAACTTTCTATGCCTCCTCTGTACAAGGCACATATCCTGACTCCGGTATTGACATATCAAAAATAGAGCCGGGTGGCAAGACAATACTTTCTGCAAAGTTACAAATTCAGTGGCCATTCAGTGGCCACAGAGAAAACATCTTGGAACCCAGAAGTGTGACAGAATGCTGGACCTGTCATCTCTGGTGGAGGTTGCAAAGGAAGGTATGAGTGTCATGATGTGCAAGAATTCTGAGCATACTTGCAAAGGCCCATTATATATATGGACATTATTTAAATGTTACTCTTCCTCCGCCCCTTTCTTTAGGAATTTTTTTGGGGGTATTATGTTTGTATTTTTTAGTGAAGCATGATAAAATACAAAAAAAAGCTATAGGAACATGACTATTCACAGTTCACTAAATACATTTTATTGAGTTAGACCCGGGATGTCCCACTGTAATCCTTAATGTTCACTTGCAGACCAACATTTTCAAATAAACAACCAGGAACCATACCGTTTTCTTGAGCCAGGAGAAGGCAGTGGAGAAACACTGTTATAAACTGCCTCTGTTTACAAATGTTGCTAATTTTACTGCTGTCCGTTAGAAAAATTCTAAAAATGCGGTTGGATTCTGGCCCTTAAACAAAAATATGCTATCTATTTCCCAGTGAATTGAATAAAGGTCAATAAAGTTCCATATCCCTCATATCTTATACAAATATAAGTACCAAACAAAACAAAGTAGGGAATTTCTGCCAAGTATCAATAAAAAATATGTACATAAAACCTTTATTAGATACAAACAACATACATGTACGAAAAAAAAATGTAAAAAAAGATAGTGTCAAGTTTTAACAACAAATCATCAACTAACAGAGGACAGGTATCCAAACAACTAAATATTTTTCCGATGCGTTTCACTGATGAAACCGCTTCTTCAGGGCATAGATGACATAGGTCATAGGTCAAAGGTCATTTATATAAACCACTCAATAAAGTATAAAAGTAAAAATCTTAAGAGGTTGTTTACCTTCAATATTCTTTCCCCGTAAGCATAAATATTCCAATTAGGATAGAGTTAACATAAGATGAGCATCAGCAGCATAACTCCCATTCAGCCCCATTTCAAATGCACCTGTAAAATATAATGATATAGGCCAAATTAAGGTCCCTAAAAAAATATTTGGAAACTGAAGTTTTCCTCTTCAATAGTGAAGGAGATGACTCAATTAAAATGTAAAAAGTTTACACATATAATCAACAATGTTATAGCTCATAATAGCTCCTCATCCATTCACTTCAACCACCTGTCTTGGACCAAAAGGTTTCTGCTTTTTGTTCTGACCATAGTACATACAGACATGAAGGAATAAGCCAGGGCTCTCCTTACCTGCCAATCTTTTTCCAGGGTCTAGCCAGACTTCCCCACAGACCAATTTTATTCAGTATTTCTTTAATCAATGCATGTCAATGTCCTAGTATTAGTGTTGCTTGAAATTGCTACAGTACAGTTCAAGAACTGTTTAGCCAAACTAAATATCCAGACTGAGATTGCCATGGTTAATATACACAGTTGTCAAATCAGCTTTACCAAAAAAAAAAAAACGCAAAAAAACAGAACAAAAACCCAGATGGCCACTTTATATCCTTTTGGTTCTAATATGATCTATTTTGTTTTTTTTGGTTGCACCTAAATACCAGTGGACATTAATTTAAAAAGAATTATGTGATGATCTTAAAATGTTGTCTAGCAATAATACCATAAATCAAGGGGAAGTAGAATGGATTATTTGATTACATACATCTGCAACCAATCACAACTCTATTTGCAGCCGCACAGCTCACAAGTCTGAAAACCATAGTAAGTCTTTCATTATAGTTTGGACTTCACTTACGTCATAAGGATCACAAGGCACTGAAATATTTATCAATAAATTGGTTAGCATAAAAAGGTTTCCATAAAAAGAAGCAACCATTCGTAAAAAAAAAAAAAAAAAAAACAGAACGTCCATTATTTTATTGTCATATAAAAACTTCATTTAGCTATGTTTTTCAGATGAAATGTAACTATCTGTTTTGCAGATGTAACTCAATAGGCTGCTATTCCCCATGGGAACAGTGCCAATCTTGGACTGATGATGCTGCCAGTATTATCCTTATAGTTTGCTGAAACTGTAAAACAATATTTAAACATCAGGCCTAAATTAATAAGTAGGCGCACAGTTGGTTGGCTGATAGAAGATTGAAGTCATGTGACCTCTATAAGTTCATAAATAACCTCTTTTTATCCTGGTTTTCACCTTTCCCTGTTCAATGTTGCTCTACACACAGAAAATGACCTAGGAAAGGATTCCTTCACATCTCTTTCCATCAGCTCAGTTTGAAGATATAGAAAATACTGTTCTATCTGTTACCTTCTGTATGTTTGAGAAAATCTTTGAGTCATGAGGATTGTCTGCATTCTGGATGGCGAACAATAGGCAGTAAAATCTAAAATTGTTATTTATCTATATGTATATAATCTATATGTATTTCTCATTTATGAAAAGACTGTTTGCCAAATATGATCAACATTGTATATTTTGAATATACACATTCTTTCTTTTAAGGTTACACCTAACAATTCATAAATAATCTACAAATAGTTAGACACTTTCACCTTGAAAGAATGTTGAAGATATTTAGGCTATTTACAATTCTACTGTAGGAAAATATCTTGTTATAATGGTGTTTTATTTTTACCCTATCTTTGACAGGAATGCACACTTCAGCCATGTAATTTGAGGATTTAAAAGGGGAGTCACAGGAAATAGAGCAATAAGTTGTCAGTCCTTCTCTTGGCAACTTTGGAGCATCCCCAATTTTACTTTAGACATGCCTTTTTGAACATGTATGCGTTCATTGCAGGTTTCCCAGCATTCACCTTGGGCTGTGTGCAGCTGGAGGGAATTAAATGAATATTATTCTACAGTCAATGAGTGGATTAGTTGCTGGCCACTTGCTAGTCCTGTATAGCTTCTTCAGTCCCTGTTACTAGTTTAGTTTTCTGTTGTAGAGTTACAGAGGATATAAACTGAAAAATGCCCAAAACAAAAAAAAAAATATACTTACCTTTAATCCCGCACCGCAGTCGATCGGTCCGGAGGTCTCTTTCATCGGGTCTCGTGTTGTCCTGGTATCCATCTCATAGCCAGCGTGCCGGGTGTTGCCATCTTTGCCTCTTCTTCCGGGTTCTTCTTGCTAGGTCACCTGACCCAGGTGCGGGATCGGGTGACAATGGTTGGAAAAAAACTCACTGCACATGCATGAGATCGACAATTTTATTCCCTTTTCATGAAAAGGCTCTTTCTGCACATGCAGAAAAAGCACCCAAGAGTCTTGCGGGATGCGTAATGTAGGTATCCCAGGAGGCTTTGTGCTCCTATTCATTCTCAGTCGCCTAGGCTATCGAGAATTTGGAGGTGGTGCTGCAGCCTTTTTTTTTTAAAAAAGGGTGTTGCACTTAAAAAAAAAAACGATTTTTTACTTTACATAAAAGGGTTATCTACCCTTTTATGTAAAGTGAAATTTGTGAGTTTAGCTTTAAGCTTATCTGACCTGGTAGGTGAGTGTTTCTCTACTGGGTTACCTGTTGCCATCCTTCTCTGCAATGAGCCCTGGTTATTATTAGCCACTGTGAGGGGTTAGCATCTAATGACGGGGGGGACACTGCAGGACCCTTCAGCAGGGAGCACTGTGGGAACTGACAGGTATTGTGACAGTAGCCCCCCTTAAGGGTACCCCAGGGCCTGGTTTATTTGGATGTGCCCAATAAAAGCCCTTATTAACCTGGTGGCATGAACATTACCAAAAGGCTCCCAGGGATTTTCTTCTGGGCCAAATTCTTTTCATTTGACTAGGTATTGGAGGTAGCCCGCTGACCTCCTAGTGTGCAGGATGGTTTCCACCTCAATTTCTTCATTGCCTTTAACCATAACCTAAGGAGGTGGTGGAGAGGATCTGCAAGTCAAGGTGTTAGGTAACACTGATTTCAAACACAACACATAGAATACTGGATGGATCTTCGAGAACTCGGGAACTGTAAGTTGAACAGCCACCCTGTTAACTACCTTCAGAATATTGAAGGGACTATGTACTTGGGGCCTAATTTTTTAGAGTGCCAGCAAAGTCTCAGGTGGGCAGTGCAGAGCCATACATGGTCCCCAGACTTCAGGATAAAACTGCCTAATTTTGTCAGTTTCCTTTTTTGTTCTCGCCTGTACTTGGACCAGATAGGACTTAATTAGCTTTAGACTATATGAGATTAACGTGACTCGATCCTGAACCTCATGGACCAAAGATCTGACAGGGTAATTTGGTAATGAGGTTGGATGAAATGTTAAATTGAATGGAATCTAAAAAATTAAGACTGAAAGGTTGGTAAGTGGATAGCAATAATATATGAAAATTCCACCATGGGCAGCAAGGAGGCCTGTTGTCTATGATGCAGCTGAGAAACAATGGAGATATTGTTCCAAGGTTTTGTTAGTTCCATTAGAATATTACTTGGGGATGGTATATAGAGGACAAAGACTAATTCTTCAGCTGAAGCTGCAGCAGAGGGTGCCTCCTTCATTAGGATAAAATGGGCCATTTTAGTAAGTCTACTGACCACTACGAGGTGGAATTGCACACCCCCAAAGGAGGAAGTTCCACAATAAAGTCTGTTGGTAACATGCTCCAAGGGTGGGTTGGTATGGGCATGGGTTTAAGTCATCCCTACTGTTGGAGTGGGCACAGGTGGGACACAAGGGCATCAGCTTTAGTGTTCTTTGACCCAGAATGGAAGATCATATGGAAATCAAAATAGGAAGGGAAAAGTGATGAAGCCTAAAGCTACGTACACACGGCAGATTTTTATCGCCCGATAATCGGCATCGGCCAATTATCGGGCGAAAATCTGCCGTGTGTACAGTCGGTGTCTATTGTGTGTACAATATCTACGAACGATCGTGTCGTTATCTCTATGTGCAGGATCGGTGCTATACGATCGTTCGTATATATCGTGCAGGAACGTTCGTCGTTCGTTTTCCAACGATAATAATTGGAAGTGTGTACGTAGCTTAAGAGTTCAATCAGAGGCCACTTTACTAGCTTTTTCTGAGTTGTATGACACTTGGAGACACAAAACTCCAACTTTTATAATGGGTGTTGTGAAAGAGAAGGTCTGGAAGGATGTTGGTTGTCAGATCAAGAAATATCTGATAAGAGGGAATTTATGACCCTGGTCTGTTTAAAAACAAAGACAAGACAATTTTTTTACATTTAAAGGGGAGATTAGAAATTAATGGTATTCCCAATATCATTTGTTACAATTTTTTTACATTTAAAGGGGAGATTAGGAAATAATGGTATTCCCAATATCATAGATGCTCCAGTTAAGTCTAACATATTTTATCAGATAAAGTGCTTCTGATTTATCCTTAATAATATACCGACCCCATAAGAGATAAGATTGCCGGTAAGCTCCACTACTGTTTGGAAAAGTACAGTATCAGATCATCTGCAAAAGCTGTAATTTTGACCATCTGATTGCCAACAAGTATCCCTTCAAGGTCCACTGATGTCTCTAACAAACTCAGCAAAGGGTCCAGTGCCAAAATGAATAGAATGGGAGATAGTGGACAACTATGTAGTGATGCAGACGTAACTAGCAGCTCTATGTAACAAGGTGTAAGTATTTTGTGGAGTACAAGTGTCAGAAAGAATGACACAAAACACTCAGGCACTGCTTAATTAAAAGTTAGTACTCATCACTATTGGATGGGTAGAATGGTCTAAAACAGCAACCGTTCAAGCAGCAGGATCCCACGTCTCTGTTCACCCCAGACAGTGCCCATTTTCATATCATCTAACTGGAAAGAGTCAGGCAGGGAGTAGCTGGCCTTTCTTTAAGCTTATCCAGAAAATGTCAGAGTCAGCATTCAATTCTTTAGTATCTGGAGTTAATGTTTATACAATATTCGTAACCAATTAAATTATTACATGACCATTACCACATTTGATCCAGGGAACATCCAATTGCCTCATGGAAGGAAGGAATTTTTTTTCCCCTGTTGAAGCAAGCTGTACCAGGGTTTTTTTTGCCTTCCTCTGGACCAACTATGTCTTATAGGGTTTTATACCTGGGATATGTTTATTTCCCTAGTGGTTGAACTTGATGGACTTATGTCTTTTTTCAACCTAACCTACTATGTAACTATGTAACCAGCTCATTTTGGCCAAACCTTCTTGTTACATAAAAATGTAAAAAAAACTTGAAATTGTTGCAATGAAATTATATTTTATCTATTACCAGCTGGTTTCTTTCTCATGACCCACCAGGGCATACCAGCCATAACTTTCTTCTTACCAGGTCACTGCCACCCCAACCTAGTATGGGAAGGAGGATACAACATGTTCACAAGGGCACAGATCAGACAGTTAACACAAATCCACCTGCACATCCATAATACATGTATTCTGTATTCCATGTATTTGTAATTAACTTGGTAAAAAAAGATTACCTCTTGGGTATCTCTCTAATGGAATAATTAGAAGTGGAAAAGCAGAGCTGAAATCTGACAGGTGGGGCAGGAAGCACAAAAACTCTGTCTTTGGTCTTTTCATACACTAGATGGCCAACCAGGGGGTTGGAACAGACTATATTGAGCACATTTCTGCTAAATGCCTGGGGCACTACAAAATGTTCCACAATCTATCCCCTAATCTTGTCCACATGATATAATATATCATTACAGACAACGAAATGCAGAAGTGAGAAAAAATCTGATCAATTTTACCATAATGTCTTTAACTATAGGGGTGAGTGAGGGCGTATTAAAAAACATTTATGGCTTGGTAAAAATGTATAAACACTTTACTGTCCTTAGGCCCCTTTCATAGTTGAAGTGTAAAACTGCAAGGCTAGCCTTTCCCAGACACATAGAAAACCACTGTAATGAGCCTAGGTACAGTGAACTGTATGTAAAAATATGTTTGCAAGTGGTTGTGGTTCTTTTCTCCAGAGCACAATAAACAACTGTGCATTTATCCCCTATGGCTCATGGCCCTGATAAAAACTAACCCACTATCTTCCTCTACAGATAAATACTTATCAAAATCTAATGACCGCAGCTCCAGTGTAATGTATTTACCCCAAAAAATGTACATGTTAAATTGTTGTTCCTAAATAAAATATATGCTCCTATTCCTATATTCCATTATTAACTCCTGCCTACCTAGAGCCTAATCAGCCTAATAAATACCCTCACCCCTTCTCTCCTTAGTTATTATTATTTTTCTTTTTAATTACTGGTTTTTGTTTGTTTTATTTTTATGTTGTATGTTTATGAAACTAAAGATTGTATAGAAAATAAAGCTTTAAAAAAGCTAACTTAACCAATAAAAAAAGATTGCTTTGTTATATCAAGTAATTTATCACCAAACAAACAAGCCTATGGTTCATTTGAACTGTCCACGTGGTTATGTAAGGTATGAGAGCTGAAGTAATAAATGTCTAGCCAAACTTTTTTTGTTTTAAGATGGTGAAGGGTTAGAACCCCTTTTAGATTTTACATTTGGGATTTCATTAGAAAGCTCTACCCCAGTACTTATCTGACTTACATTTAATTAAAAAAGGAAAATAGAGGCAAGTGCAATTATAAATAAATTAATTACAAATGTAATGGTAATCATTAGAAGTACATGTTTTTGTTAAATATGCTGAGATTCCAGAGATCTCATTATGCTCAAGCAACAATAAAGTCACTGTAGCATTGCATGAGTAGAATAGAAGTCATGCGTACATATTGGACACCAATATATATCATGATCAATGATTTAAGTGTTAATCAATTTGATAGGTATACCACATGCCTCTTTATGTTTTCCAGATATTGGAATATGTTCCTACTAATTAACTGAATCCGCTTACATCAGATATTTGATTTCTAGGAAGATGTAAATCCTAAGATACCGGATTCACTGAACAAGACAAAGCATGGTATTGAACATATAGATGTCTGTTAAGAACACATTCAATAGATGTTTTGTGAAGGATAGCTTGGGGTTTTATACTTTCCAGGAATAGGCAAGGACCCGTCCATATTAGCAGCCAAGTTTTGGTATATATGGGAATCTTATTTTACTTTTGTGGATTCCTAGGAAATTAGTTAGTCCAGATGTTTTTTCCCAGCTGTTTGGAACATGGAAGGATATGCAGAAGAATATCTTGTAATCATGAGAACTATTATTATTCACAATATTATTATCTAAAGACGTTCACTAAGGACCAGCAGTGCTTGATTGGCAACCTAAGACAGCAAAGGTTTATCACAAGATCACGGCCATTTCCAGTGTTCATAACACACAATAAAGAAACCCTGCATATTTTCCTAAATTTTTCATGAGAGAAATGTACCTGTATTTGACTATCCCCAGTTAAAGACTTGATGGATAAAGCTAATATCCTACTTTCAAAAGGTTCTCATAATTGGAGTTCTCTGATGCCCAAGGGCACACAGTCAAAATTGCAAACAGCTTAAAAAATTGCAGCACAGATGGAGGTTCATGTGGACTAGGCAAATTATTGTACACTATTCCCAGAACTCAGCCCTAATGAATGACATATAACATCTTTAAAACACCTGAAATTATGTTTTTTAATGGTAGATAAGATGGTATAATTTGACAAGTGAGGTCAGCAAAACGAGGAGGCAAAAAGCTCTCCACTTATTAGTGTAAAGTATGATATAGCCTTCATTAAACAGAAGGTTTATGTCTTACCTTCATCACAAATCCCCTTGGTTGACTGTCCTTCAGGCTCCACTGGATACCTTCTATTCTAAGAAGTTCTGCTGTGCTTTGCACAAAAATTTATTATATGTATTCTGGTTCTTAGGGAGATTATGTAAACCGCCATTGCTGAACTCATTCTAAATAATTCTAATTGCCTGGATTTAAATATGATCTTTTGACTTTTGTAGTTTCAGTTAACATTTGAAATGGAGATAAGACCATACGTCATTGCAAGAGAATCTAAGACCACTATTGTACTATTGTATTACAATAAAGATTTGATTGGTGGGTTGTATTACATAAAAGTATGGGTGGTGGTGATGGAAAGACACAGTATAAATCAGACTTTTTTTAAGGGCAGAATATTGGGGTATGACTTGAAACTGATAGTGAATGATTGTGTTAATGAATGATTTTCTAGGCCACAAGAAGTTGAGGCAACTTTTTCGAGTCTGTGATAGGGGTGAGATAATTAGGTTCATATTAATGTGTATGTGGCAAATGTTTGCCCATTGGTGGACAAAATTGAGTTGTAGAGTCGCCAGCGTTTAACTATCTTTGCTAGGAGTAGAAGAAGAAAAGTATGTAGAAAGCATAGAAAAGTAAAGTTAGTGAATGGGTGTTTTAAATAAATGGGTTATTAATATTATTACACCGTATTTATATACCGCCATCATATTGCTCAGTGCTTTACAAAATCCACAGTCATGTCACTAACTGTCCCTCAAAGGGACTCACAATCTAATGTTTCTTCCATAGTCATATGTCATTAATACAGTGTTTGGGTAATTTTGGGGGGAAGCCAATTAACCTAAGCGCATGTTTTTGGAACGTGGGAGAAAACCAGAGTACCCGAAGGTAACCTACGCATACACAAGGAGAACATGCAAACTTCATGGTGATAGTGTCCTGGCGGAGATGCGAACCTGTGACCTAGTACTGCAAAGACCAGAGTCCTGCCCACAGTGGTTTAGTTGGAATTTGATGTAATAAATGAATGTATCTGTATAGGTTGAGCAATACAATGTCACAAGATTGAGCTACCAGTTCAGGAAGTGAGTGGAGAAAAGTGCTTGGGAGTACATGTTATTTATAACTTTGTAATCAATACACATTGCCACAGGGTTTAAGTTGAACTTAATAAAAAAAAACACTTTGGAAGCACATATGTTTCTAGGAGTGTTGGGAGATTCCTTCTGACATCATATGTTGGTTTTAGTCTTTGCATAACGAGCCCTCAGCTTTGAATAAATATGTGGGTGTAAGAAGTGGAATTATGTTGGGTCTTGAAGGTAATTCTTTTTGTGTTTTTGCTATATTTTGTAGATAATTGAGCTGTGTTGAAACTAGTTATATCTTTCTTATCAGTAAACCAACATTTGCTCCCCCCTAACCTTGAGACTCCTTACCTTGAGATATTCTGTGCTCATCAAAGTTGTTAATTGTATTTCTTGTTATTAACTAACTACTAAGTGCCCTCCACCTTGCTGTCTGACTATATAAACTGCGATGTTATAATAAAGCTTTGAGTAGGATCTAACTACACATTGAGTTGTGTCATTATTCACTCTACCAGCACTGTAAACAGAAGCCATCAGTGAAAAGGGACAGCTGATGTAAGGGACTTACCCATCCTGCGAGCCCGCGGTGTCCCTGGGGATCCCAGCCACAGAGGGAGAAGCCGCTGTCCAACCAGTCGTACAGCAGGCAGCATGACCGGAGGCTGCTGCTCTACTCGCAGCTTGTCTCTCTCTGCAGGCGGAGGAATCCGTCCTGGCCGAACTACTGTTCAGCCAGGCAGCATCCCTTGCATCCCTTCAGATGTGGTTACTGCTTATCCTGCTCTCAGCACTCCTTTGCATGTGCAAAGTAGTGCACGTCCTAGGGGTGCTGTGGGAAGAGGTGCGCATGCTACAATGCGTCCCTCTTGTACCCCCCGAGGGCGTGGCACTCAGCTGCCTCGCCCCGGGGCGAGACACAGTTAGTTTGAAGATTGGCCGCAGGGGATTCAGTTAGTCTCCTATCAGATGGCGCCAGGTGGCGCAAGGCCATTAGTCACTCTGGCCATTTAAGGAGAGCCTGTCCTGTACACCATTGCCCGCTATAAGCCTCTGTGAACTCAGTGTGCTTGGGTGTGTCACTGTGTTGGTTTAGTTTACCTGCTTTTGTCATCTCCTTAGTGACCTGGTCTGAAGTTGACTCTGCTTGAACTCTGCCTGCCCTGACCTCGGATTGTTACTGACCATTCTGCCTGCTGCCAGCCCTGACCTCGGATTGTTCTTGACCTGTCTTTGCCTTACCCATTTGTACTTTGCTTATTTGGACTTAACCCTTACTGTGCTTTATGACACTGAATAAAGCCTGATTCAAGGATATCTGGAGTTGGTTGTGGTTTGTGTGCCCAGGCGCATTACAGTATGGCGGGCCACTCACACACCACCCAGCCCTAATGGAGGAAATCCAACGGGGCCTACAGGAGCTTGCATTAGGGGCTCCCACCGGTCACCCCTCAAAGGTTCATGAGCGCCACCTGGAAATGGCAGGTGAATTACGGTCGCTCCCAGGGCAAGACTTGAGTCCAAATGTATCCAGTCCAGCTGTGCCAGTAGAACCCCAGATTCCTTTACCGGAGAAATTTTCAGGAAACAGAGAAGACTTCCCCAACTTCCGGGACTCCTCCGGCACAACACGTCAACGCATTGGAGTGGTCATCTCCCTCCTGAAAAGGTGAGCCGCAGAGGTGGGCATTTAATTTACCGCCAGATGATCCTGCGTTCAGTTCGGTCACTGACTTTTTTGCTGTCATGGGGGTGATTTACGATGACCCGGACCTGACCCGGACAGCGGAAATAAATTTAGAATACCTTGCTCAAGGGAGATGTCCCGTGGAGGAATATGCAGCCGAATTTCCCCGCTGGGCCACCTGTACCCACTGGGGAGACGCAGCTCTACTCCATCGCTTCCGTCAAGGCCTCAGCGATCAAGTCAAAGACCTGCTGTTGGGCCTCCCTTCTCCATCCACCCTGGATCTTGCGATACAGCAATCCATCTGTGTTGATCGGAGGATCCGGGAACGCCGCCTAGAAAGAGCCGTCCAAAGAACCAGGGGTCGTTCTCCCCCTCAGTTGAAACCTAGACCTCTGGTGAATACTCCCAACGCCACACCACCTACAAAGCTTCCATCCCTTGTGCCTGACCTGGGAGAACCCATGGAAATTGGATCATCCAAACTCGCCCCCGCCGAGCGCAATCGGCGTTTGCAGGATGGACTTTGTTTTTACTGTGGCGATCCTGGTCATAGGGCAAGGACATGCCCTCGCAAAGGACCTGTAAGGCCCCAGTGTATCGGGGGTGCAGAAGGGACCCTCCCAAACCCGTTGGACTGGTCCACTCGCCGCATCCTGGTGCCGGCTACCATATCCTGGGATGGGAAGTCCCGTCAAGTCATGGCCTTTCTCGACTCCGGGGCAGACGGTAACCTACTAGACCAAGACGTTGCCTCTGAACTGGGGATACCAGTCGCCCCTCTGGGGTCTGAACTGTCCTTGGCAGCCATTGATGGCACCCCTCTTCAACAGGGTCTTACACCCTCTATTACCCCAAAAGTACTACTAACCGTGGGGGCCTCCCATAAGGAAGTGATCCACCTTATTGTGATCAGGATGGTAAAAAGCCCCCTGATTCTAGGCCTCCCTTGGTTGAAAACCCATAACCCTATCATAAATTGGGAATTGGGTCAAATTATTCAGTGGGGAACCAAATGTCAGGCTAGATGCCTGACTCCAGTAATGCCAGTATGGGCCCTTGAGGCGCTTAAAAAACTGCTCGAGACTTACCAGGAGTTTGCTGATGTCTTCTGCCCCCGATCAGCTGACAAACTCCCACCTCATCGTCCCTATGATTGCCCTATTGAGTTACTCCCGGGTACCATCCCCCCTAGGGGTCATTTGTTCAATCTCACTGGACCAGAGATAAAGGCTCAGAAGGAATACATCCGAGATAACTTGGAGAAGGGCTTCATCCGGCCATCCTCTTCCCCTGCGGGTGCTGGTTTCTTTTTTGTGGAGAAGAAGGATGGCGGGTTGAGACCCTGTATTGACTACAGGGGCCTAAACAAGATCACTGTAAAGAATCGGTACCCTTTGCTCCTTATGGATGACCTGTTCTCTCAGGTCAATGGTGCCCGATTCTTCACCAAGCTAGACTTGAAGGGGGCTTACAACCTTGTCCGCATTAGGAAGGGTGATGAATGGAAGACTGCCTTTAACACCAGGGATGGGCATTTCGAATACTTAGTAATGCCCTTTGGTCTGTGTAATGCCCCGGCAGTCTTCCAGGAATTTGTGAATGATGTATTCCAAGAATTTCTGGGTAAATTTGTGGTTGTTTATCTTGATGATATTCTGATCTATTCATCTGATCTTCTCCTCCACAGAGCACAAGTACGTCAGGTCCTCCAGAAGCTCAGAGTAAACTGCCTCTATGCAAAATTGGAGAAATGCCCCTTCGAGGTACGTGAGGTTGCTTTCCTAGGGTATATTCTGTCAGATCACGGGTTGGCCATGGATCCAACCAAGGTCTCGGCAGTTCTGGAATGGCCGCAACCCACTGATCTCAAGGGCCTTCAGCGCTTTTTAGGGTTCGCAAATTTTTATAGGAAGTTCATACGGATCTTCTTGTCCATTGTCCACCCCTTGACAAACCTCACTAGGAAAGGGGCGGATTCCTCAAGGTGGACTCTAGAAGCTTGCAAAGCCTTCAAAGTGCTGAAACGGGCTTTCTGTAGTGCACCGGTATTGGTGCATCCGGTGCCCACTCTCCCATTTATCATAGAGGTGGATGCTTCGGAGATTGGCGTGGGAGCAGTCCTCTCCCAGTACTCTGGAGAACCAGAGAGATTGCACCCCTGTGCCTTCTTCTCCCGTAAGTTCTCCACAGCGGAGAGCAACTATCATGTGGGAAATCGAGAGCTTCTGGCAGTAAAATGCGCTTTTGAGGAATGGAGGCATTGGCTGGAAGGGGCAGAGCATCCCATAACGGTCTATACCGACCATAGAAACTTAGAGTATATTGAAGGGGCTAAACGCCTCAATGCCCGGCAAACCCGTTGGGCCCTGTTTTTTACGAGGTTCAACTTTCAAATTACTTACAAACCAGGTTCAAAAAATGTGAAAGCTGATGCCTTGTCCCGTTGTTTCCTAGAGGCAGCTTCCCTTCCGGATCCGTGCCCTAGCCCTATA